>NC_071984.1:770537-774627 GCF_026283585.1 Hylaeus volcanicus | reverse complement strand
GTTCTCTTTCGTGTCACTGTTTTTTTTACACACCCCCCCCCCCCCCCCCCCCTCCTAACGCCGGCCCTGAACTCTAGTCTAAATAAAGATATCAACTGGTCATTTTTTTTTTATATTCGAGTGTTTATAATAATAAATATAGCTTTAAAAAATTAAAAGTAGTAATTTTCTAACCATCTCGGCCCTTTTGTAACTATCTAGTCCTGGCGAGAGAGCTAGACGACCGCCCTAAAGGAAGGTGTGATCGAAGCAGACGAAAGGTATGCCGGCGCGTATCGGCTTCCGCCAGAATCCGCTCGAAACGTGAGACGCGACGAGCAAACGGCTATTTTAAAGCCGACTGAGATCTCCTCAAGCTCATCAGTCGAAGGTCATTCCTACGCGTCGTCGAGAAAAAAGAATAATGGTGCAAACACGCAATCGCGGAGAGAGAGTGATTAGTAATGAATGAATCTATCGATCGCCGTTAGTTTTTATGCAGTACCATGCAGTGTGCACTCGAGTGGCGATTGGAAGGCGACAATCTTTATTAGGAGTAAGCCATCTCGTACGCGTGAAAATCATAGATATAGTCAATAATTTGTTGTTTAGGAAACGATTGACTTAATAGGAGATTTGTTTACTGGGATTTATAATTTACGTGTATATTATATTTTTTTGGGGTTAGGTTTTATCATTATATTATTAAAATTATATTATTTAAATATGTAATTTAAAAAATCAGAATAAAAATAATTTCTTTGGTATGTAATATATGTACAATAAACTCCAACAAACAGATCTTCCATTAACAATCTGGGTTAGGTTTAAGTTAATTATTTAAAAAAAAGAAATTGTTAAATATATACCTTAAGAAATCTAAATGAAAATAATTTCTTTATTATTCAATACATGTATAATAAACTCCATAAACAGATCTTTCATTAACAATCTTGGTTAGGTCTAATTGTAAGTTATTTATTTTCAAAAAAAAAGATTGTAAAATATAGCTACGGTTTCCAAGATGGGTTCCGCCTTTAAATAAGTCGTTCGATTACTTCGTAATTTATATTTTCTTCGAACGCGAAACAAACTTTAAAAAAACCTTGAAGTAATAGTAAAATCCAAACGTCGATAAAATATTTCCATAATCTGTGTAAAGAATCTTTAAAAACAATAAAAAACTTGAAAATGTCACAGACTCGACTCGACAGATCCGAATAAGATAAAGCGTAGAGTGGAAAACATTGTAACGTAACAAGAAAATCGTTTTTGCGATGTAAATGCTTCATGCAAAATCGTTGGCTACAGTTGCTGACGATATATTTTTAAACGACTTACCTCATCGGCTGCTCTTTCATTTTATATCCGATGCTCTTGAACATGAGTTCTGTATGAAATATAGGAAAGCGTACACGTGTAATCGTTTATCGGATATGTCTATCTTCAAAACGGAACTTGTCAACAAACTATAGTGTATCTTAACATTGGGGTGTCTATATATCGAGAAATTTTTCATTTCTTCGTTTTGATTTATATTTCATGTGAAATTGAATTATAAAATTGAATTCTAAAATTGAATTATAAAATTGAATTATAAAATTGAATTCTAAAATTGAATTATAAAATTGAATTCTAAAATTGAATTGTAAAATTGAATTATAAAATTGAATTCTAAAATTTTATTTGTATTCAGTAATATTTTTTGTTCAAACGTTTACACTGTAGACTGTAGAGTGTTATAAATTAATCTGAGTATACAATAATGTAATAATAAGCATGTAATAATATTTTCATGGCAAATTTATGTTTTCATAGTAAATAGTCTCTTTTATTTTATTTATTTATTTATTTTATTGCTCCAAACCATAAATCACTTATACAGCATACAATAGTAGTGATAATTCCAATTAGCCTCTTTTATTTATTTTATTTATTTATTTTATTGCTCCAAACCATAAATGACTTATACAGCATATAATAATTGTAATTAATTACAATTAGTATCTTTTATTTTAAGTCACGTGTAAAATTGTTAATAGTTATGATAATAGTTGTGATAATCACAATCAGTCTCTTTTATTTATTTTATTTATTTATTTATTTTATTGCTCGAAACCAATAGTTGTGATTGTGAATCTATAATTGTGATATTACAATTAGTCTTTTTTATTTATTTTATTTATTTATTTTATTGCTCCAAACCATAAATCACTTATACAGCATACAATAATTGTAATAATTACAATTAGTCTCTTTCATTTATTTTATTTATTTATTTTATTGCTCGAAACCAATAGTTGTGATTGTGAATGTATAATTGTGATATTACAATTAGTCTCTTTTATTTATTTTATTTATTTATTTTATTGCTTCAAACCATAAATGACTTATACAGCATACAATAATTGTAATAATTACAATTAGTCTCTTTTATTTTAAGTCACGTGTAAAATTGTTAATAGTTATGATAATAGTTGTGATAATCACAATCAGCCTCTTTTATTTATTTTATTTATTTATTTTATTGCTCGAAACCAATAGTTGTGATTGTGAATCTATAATTGTGATATTACAATTAGTCTCTTTTATTTATTTTATTTATTTATTTTATTGCTCCAAACCATAAATCACTTATACAGCATACAATAGTTGTGATAATTTCAATTAGCCTCTTTCATTTATTTTATTTATTTATTTTATTGCTCGAAACCAATAGTTGTGATTGCGAATGTATAATTGTGATATTACAATTAGTCTCTTTTATTTATTTTATTTATTTATTTTATTGCTCCAACCATAAATCACTTATACAGGATACAATAGTTGTGATAATTCCAATTAGCCTCTTTCATTTATTTTATTTATTTATTTTATTGCTCGAAACCAATAGTTGTGATTGTGAATGTATAAGTGTGATATTACAATTAGTCTCTTTTATTTATTTTATTTATTTTATTGCTCCAAACCATAAATGACTTACACAGCATACAATAGTTGTGATAATTCCAATTAGCCTCTTTCATTTATTTTATTTATTTATTCTATTATCGAAACCAATAGTTGTGATTGTGAATGTGTAATAGTGATAATTACAATTACTTTCTTTTATTTCAAATCGTATGTAAAATTGTTAAAGTAATACAGTTTATTTGTTGTAATAAGTTTGTTGCCGCGAAAAAAAAATTCCTCTTTTACCCAAAAGTCAGAGTACCCATCCTCCTAAAACATTCCCTTACATCACCCATACCAATGTAGGTATGCTTCACGACATTCGAACTAAATAAACATAACGATGCAACATCGATGCCAAATAATAGAACCGAGCACAAACATTTTAAACAACAAGAATACAAACGAACAAAAAAATTCTCTTCTAATCCAAAATTAGAGTACCTATCCACTATTCCATTGCAGCGCTCAATCAAGGCGCATTAAAGCAACGAATAAAAGCGCGAAAGCACGCGCGTTTCAAGGCGTGCTCGGTTATCTATGAAAAGCAACATCTGGTTCTCGTCAAATTCTGTTTTTCTTTCCTTCTCTTTGTTTTTTTTTTTTGTTTGCGCTGATAATGTCGGTGGGCGTCTCTGTGGGCCCTGGATGGACGGAATCTAACGGCGAGAAAGCACGACCAGCTTCCATGGACCATCAGAGAGTCGTTTATCAGACAGCGAACGGTGTGCTTCGGTACTTTTGCGTAACTTGTTCTGGACTCGTTCGAATTGAATTAATTTACGGTGACATCGTCTCGTAGTGTCAATTCGTGGGCCTTGGGTAATTAACGGCAAGTAGGAACAACTCCCTACCGATCCCATTTAACTCTTTGGGACCACGCACAAGTGCGGAATAAGTGGACAGAATTCAATATTAGTACATTTCACAATGTGAGATATAGAAGTTGTTTATATTTCTAAGCATTCGAAGGATTCATCAAAAATTAAATATTCATAATTGTATTTTAATTCTACTCTACGTTTATTTGTTTGAGTAGTTAAATTTTTACTTCTTTCATACGTCTATAATTTAATTGTCCTTTTTTCTTTTTCATTCTGTAATCTAATTTTACTCCATTCTACACTTTTATCTAATAAATTTAAATTAAGTTCAAATT
>NC_071984.1:761210-770527 GCF_026283585.1 Hylaeus volcanicus | reverse complement strand
TCCTTTTTTCTTTTTAATTCTGTAATCTAATTTTACTCCATTCTACAATTTTATTTTTATTTAACGTGTAACGGCGATATATTTGTTTATCGTGTACTCGTTATTCAAACTGTTCAAAGATTATGATTTTACTCGGCTTTGGTTACAATTCGATATTTATTAATTTAGTTTTCATTTATTTCGTTAATTAACGATCTATCTTCCAAATTAATGCACATTTTACACCAACACATAAAATTTAATAAAATATGTCGAATAAGGTATACGGTTTTGATGAAATTAAAATATATTATAGCGCACAAAAAATCTAGAGTGGTTTAATCCACCATTTCGCGGGTTTCGAATTTGTTTGAAAAACACAGGACACTTAATACGTTAATTTTCATTTACTTTCTTGAATGACATACTTGAATGACTATAAGAGATCAATGCATTATGGTTCCATTAAGAGAATCTAAATGAGTTGTCTCTGTAAACCAGTTCGGTTTTCCTCGTTGAAATCGAGCATGTATTATTCGATAGAAGATTAGTGCTTGTTAAACTTTAAACTCGATCCAGATCCACCAAATAGGCAATTGACTCTTAGATCACGGAGGTAAATTAGTTTGAACTCTACGTCTCAGTTGCTAATTTACTTGAAAGTTCATACGTATTCCCATGATTTTGTTTGAACGGTACAAGATATATATTCATTTTTATATATTTACAAAGTTTTTCACACATTTTCTACATTCAACTGTTTTACACTTTCATCTATTTTATATGCCATTTCATTGATGCCTATCCTTGCACATTTTATATTTCATATTGCATATTTCATATTACATATTTCATATTGCATATTTCATATTGCATATTGTGTATCTCATATTTTATATTGCATATTTCATATTGCATACTTCATATTGCATATCTTATATTTCATATTTTATATTTCATATTTTACATATTGCACGTTTCATGTATTACAAGTTTCATATATTCCATATTTCATATATTGCACATTTCATGTATTACAAGTTTCATATATTGCAAGTTTCATATATTGCAAGTTTCATATATTGTACGTTTCATATGTTGCACATTTCATATTGTATATTGTGTATCTCATATTTTATATATTGCACGTTTCATATATTGCACATTTCATATATTGCACATTTCATATTGCATATTCTATATTTCATATTTGACGTTTTATACACTAGCATAAAATTGTTGAATAAATAAATATCTTAATAATTAAACACACGAGTACCATAATTACATAATACACACTACTTTGTGACGATCTCATTTTCAATTGACAACTATTTCTCCTCACAAATTACATTTATATACTTCGTCCTATAGAAGAGCATTCGAAACATCGAATTATCGTTTTTCTTGTGACAACTGTTTAATAAATATACCTTTTGGAATGAAATTTTGGTATGCTCCTTAAAAAATAACAAATATATACAGGGTGTCCCAAAAATGTTGTAACGCCTTGAAAGGGGTGGTTCGGGAGGTCATTTGAAACAACTTTTTCCTTAGCGAAAATGTTGTACGAGGCTTCGTTGAGGAGATATTAACGGAAAACCCCGGACCAATCAGAGCGCGCGTATACCGGCGGAGCGCTCTGATTGGTCAGTGTTTTCCGTTAATATCTCCTCAACGAAGCCTCGGACAACATTTCCGCTAAGGAAAAAGTTGTTCCAAATCACCTCCACCCTGTATATACAGGGTGACCCAAAAATGTTGTAACGCCTTGAAATGGGTGGTTCGGAAGGTGATTTGGAACAACTTTTTCCTTAGCGAAAATGTTGTCCGAGGCTTTGTTACGGAGATATTAACAGAAAACCCCGGACCAATCAGCAAGCGCTCCATTGGCATACTTGCGCTCTGATTGGTCAGTGTTTTCCGTTAATATCTCCTCAACGAAGCCTCGGACAACATTTTCCCTAAGGAAAAAGTTGTTTCAAATTACCTCTACTCTGTATATACAGGGTGTCCCAAATATGTTGTAACAGCTTGAAAGGGGTGGTCCGAGAGGTGATTTGAAACAAGTTTTTCCTTAGCGAAAATGTTGTCCGAGGTTTCGTTGAGGAGATATAAACTGAAAACCCTCGACCAATCAGAGCGCGAGGATGCCTGCGGAGGGCGGTCGCCTAGCGCGTAGCCTACGCCTACCGCGGCCTACTCGCGCTCTGATTGGTCCGTGGTTTTCTCTTAATATCTTCCCAACGAAGCCTCGTACAACATTTTCGCTAAGGAAAAAGTTGTTTCAAATCACCTCCCGAATCACCCCTTTCAAGGACCTCCAACATTTTTGGGACACCCTGTATAGTCAAAGGGTTCCACCATTTTTAACGATTTGGCACACGAAAAGCTGTTGGAAACACAAAACTTCAAACAAATTCTTTGCTCAATAAAATTAGCCGTTGTAAAAACAACAAAGCACAGAAACTTGTTTATTGAAAACAATTGGCAATCAAGTACTAGTGATCAGATCCCTCTGAAACTTGGCACTGATGTCTCTTACGTGTGTATCAACTACAGAAAAAAAATGTACAGGTTATGTTAGCGGTAGTTATTTTAAATTACACGTTCCAGGTACTTTCTGATCATAGCGTGAATCGATTTTTGTATTACATGTAGGTTCAACTTCCTTTTGTAACATTTGCAACATGTGCAATAGGAATATTTGTTTACGTACTCTTTCTTCATAGAGACGTTTAGCGACATCTATCAGGTTCCGTTTCTCTGTTTTCCCTCTTTTGAAGTAGTAAGTTTAATTGCGTCTTCCACTCTGGCTAATTAATGCCTCCGCCTCTCACGCGCTGACACAACCCACCTGAAAGGAACTGCCTGAATGCATAATGCATTTCACGAGGTTCCCATCCTTTCCTATCCTTTCCTTTCTTTTACTTCTCTTACTTATCTTTCATTCTCACTCCTTCCCTTTCCTTTCTTTTACTTATTTTACTTTTCTTTCGTTCTCACTCCTTCCCTTTCCTTTTTCTTTTCCTTTCTTTTCATTTCATTTCATTTCGCTTCTTATCTTTTTTCCACTCTTTACTTTCCTTTGCCTTGCTTCTCATTTTCTTTCTCTTTCTTTTATATATTTCCTTTTTTATCAATTTTTTTTTTCATTTCTATTTTTTCATTTTCTCCCCTATATCTTATCTCTCCTCTCATTTTCTTCCCCTTTTCTTTCTTTCTTATTTTCTTTTTTTACATCTTTCGTTTCATTTTCTTTCCTCTCCCTACCCCTCCCTCTCGTTTCTTTTCCGTCGCTGTACACAAAGTAATTAGATTTTCCAAGAACTTTCCCTCGTGACTCCGTCACGCTCGCTGAACCATAATGGCCGCCTTCCAATCACAATCGATACCCCTCGAGTGTCGAGAATGAAAGATGGAACTCCCTCCGGTCCCGGAATCTGTTAATTACGAATTTGAGAAAAGTAATTTGAAAGAGTCTGGACGAAGGGCAACGTTTTAAATTGCGATCCGCATCCGTAAGTAATTTGAGATGCTTATTAACCGACTCTTCCTGATAACCTGGCCGTCGGACGTTTCCTTATTCCACGGCTACTTTCTTTTTATTCGCTGCACTTTTCAATCAGATTCCACTCTAGCGTACTATATGCTCTCTTTTTCGTGAAGTCTTCATTTACTTTCGTCCTTTGTGTTGGACTTGCATGAGGTTTTATTATATTAAAAAAACAACGTAGTTTTACTAAAAATAATGTAATTAAAAATAGGTAAGATAAAGTACACGTTCCATGTGATGTGATCGGAACATGTTTCAACACCACAAATCTGGTTGTTCCGATCGTAAATGTAATCACTGTTATCTCCGATGAGATCGTCGCAAAAAGTTGGATGAAATTTCCTGGTACGATTTCGCTGACCGAATTAATTTCGAATGGCATAAAATAGGATTTCACGGTCGGTTGCGACAGATGATCGGTGCAAGAACTTGTCCATGCTGGATGTTCTGGAATTTGCTTTGGAGTCACCAATGCGTATCTAACTAATCCAGTATCTAACTAACCGTTTCTAGATTACCCGTAGTTTTTGTTTATGGACATTGTAGAAAGATATTCCATAAAAATCAGAAATCTGTTACGATTTTCTAAAATGTTGGCAAACGAAAGATAATTAATTTTCTGTCTACCATTTCTGCTTAGTGTTACTATTTTTATTCACTTTTGCAGTTTTCTTTTTTTGTAAATATTTGCATCATTATCAATCAAAACTTTGTCTTGCGATTACTTGCACTTTGCACAAGTCGTCTTTTATTTTTTTGTCGATTTTCATTTTCATTTTCATTTTCATTTTCATTTTCATTTTCATTTTCATTTTCATTTTCATTTTAACGTTTGTAGTTTCAAAGATGTTGAATCAAATTTTTGCAACGTAATTAAACACTTGCATTACAAATTGAATTTTATTGTTTTTTAATATTTGATGTTGATTACATCATTCTTATTTTCTTTGTTGTTATTTATCTAATTTAGTTTCTTATTTATTTGTTATTATTTTCTTTCGAAACATCATTTCTTTCGTACTGTTGTTAATTGTTATCAATTTATTACAAGAAGAATGTTCAATGACGATTATTTTGATCTTGCTCTTGTTAGTTTAATTTGTTGTTTTGTCTTGTTAATTAGATTTTCATTTCAATTAACTGCTAAATATAATGTTGTTTTAAGATCAATTATTTAATAGCTTGACGAAAGGCAAAATTCATTTTTGAAAAGTTAAATAAATAGTAGCGTTAAGTTTGTAAAAATAACTAGGATTTTTTGTAGATCTTCAAATTACTACATCACATATCATTATGTATTTTACTATTTTTGAACGTTCCATTTTAAATTGTATATTTATTTTTATATTGCTATGTAAATAATAGTATCGACACATTATGAAAATAGACATCCTCTACAGCAAAAGTTACTTTTGTTTTATTATATTATAATATAATATATTTAAATTATAATTGTAATTACAATTATAAAATGCTGTTGGAAATGTACATAACGTTATCAACAATCATTTAATATAATGAATAATATAGGCGAAACAAAGTTTCAAATAAGTACGTATATAATACCTATTTAATATATAATATTATAATATATATGTATATATATTATATATGTATACAGGCTGTCCCAAAAATGTTCTAACACCTTGAAAGGAGTGGTTCGGGAGGTGATTTGAAACAACTTTTTCCTCAGCGAAAATGTCGTCCGAGGCTTCGTTAAGGAGATATTAGGAGAAAACCCCGGACCAATCAGAGCGCAAGAGTACCGCCGGACCGCCCTCCGTCAGCATACTCGCACTCCGATTGGTCGAGGGTTTTCTGTTAATATCTCCTCAACGAAGCCTCGGACAACATTTTCGCTAAGGAAAAAGTTGTTTCAAATCACCTTCCGAACCACCTCTTTCAATGTGTTACAACATGTTTGGGACACCCTGTATATATATTATAATACATTAAATGGGTATTATATACGTACTTATTTGATAATTTGTTTCGCCTATATTATTAGTTATATTAAATGATTGTTAATACCATTATGTACATTTCCAACAGCAATTTTAAAAAATTGTTCGAACTCCGTCGTTTCCAGAAATTTCTCGGTGCAATTTTTAGGATTTATTACTAAAAGTGTACACTTAAAAATGTTAACAATAATCACTTAACAGTAGGAACAATATAGGGACAACAAATGAGAATTTTAAATGAGAGATTATGAGAAATTTTCTGTCATTATAAAAAGAACTTATTATTTTTCACGAAGGACAGACGAGTCTAATAATCATAATTTTTAAAAGCGACTACGTCATAGAAATAAAACTAATATTTTCCCATCGCATAAAAGTGGAGCGCTGTGTAAAAAAGAACAGTATATTTGACTGTAGCAATAATTCGTTCCCAGTTCGGCGTGAAATTTTTGTTTTACCGTAAAAATTGCAACTTCGATGAAAGTTCCGCAGCATCGATAGCAAAAAGAAGCGGTCGATTCAATTTTTTTACCGCGGGAGAAGTTTTGCCGCGACGGAAATAAATCATAACTGTTCCCTGCAGAGCCTGAAAAATATGACACGCGAAGAAACGTTCACCGTTTTCTCTTCCGTGGGATCGAATGCGGTGGAACTCGTGTTAATTCGTTACAACCTCGACGTTGACACTTTTCAAATTTGCTGGCTCTGAAAATATATTAAACAATCGTACATTGAGGTATTGATTCACGTAATAAACACATTCATGACTAGACTATGGATTTTATTTATTTATAATATAAATTAACATGACAAATACATGCTACACTAGTATGTGCACTCATGCACAATGAAATATTAACCCTTTGTACTCGAGGCTTTTTTTTTTGGTATCATTTAGCAACTCGAGATGCTTTCTTAGCATTCTATTGGCACGAATGCTAAGCTTAGATTGACTTCAACAATGAGATCTCTAATTTGAGATTTGAGAATCAGGTCACCTTTGCCTAAACGACAATAATTTTATTGATACTTCGAGTTCCAAAGAAATTAAGCCTAAAGAAAACCTAGTGGTGACTAGGAGTCACCTCTCGAGTGCAAAGGGTTAAATTAATATATTAATTAACTAGCTGTGTCCCGTGGTTACTTTCTTTTTTCTTTTCTAAATATATTTCATTAATTCATCGTCATAGAAACATTCTATGTAGTCACCGTGCTGGAGAACAATGCTCTTCAGTAAATTCGGTTATTAAATATTGTGCAAAAATACGGGTTCTTCCTCAAGAGTAGCTTTTTTTACATCATCACTAATATCCATTGTTGCGTGTTGGATCTCATTGAAGAATTTTATGTGCACGTTAATTAATGGAAAATGTACACGGCACGTTAGCTACTTCCCGAATGAAATTACCGAACAATTAAGATGATTCTTAAGGTACATAGAATTTCGCCAATAATACTCATATCGTATATATAAACTTTTATAAATAAAATACAAACATATACTAACATGTAGTAATTCATACATTCATCCTCGTTTTACACATACATCAGTTTATCAAATATTAATAAGGGTTAATTAATCAACTTTAATTTGAATCTGAATTTAAATCCAGAATAATAATATTCCTTCTAAGATCACAGATGTTGGTTATAAGAGTGGTCGTTTGAAATTTATTTTCCATCAATGGGAAAAATTTATATAACCACTTTTATTTTTATTATTTTATTTTTCCCCACGTACTGATTAAATCACTCTAATTCTATTGATTTTATGGAATTCTTGAATCCTGGGAAGGATGAAACATAAAAATTGATTATTGATTGAATGTGAAGTACTTTATTAATTATCAATTGTTTATGGTGGGCAGTGCAGATAGTAATAGTAATAATCTCTTTATTTCATTATCATCTCGATATACAGGGTGTCCAAAAAATGTTGGAAGTCCTTGAAAGGGGTTTGGAGGGTAATTTGAAACAACTTTTTCCTTAGCGAAAATGTCGACCGAGGCTTCGTTAAGGAGATATGTAGCGAAAACCCTGGACCAATCAGAGCGCGAGTATGCCAGCGGAGGGCGGTCGCCTAGAGCGTAGCCTACGCCTACCGCGGGCGTTCACTGGCACCCTCGCGCTCTGATTGGCCCGGAGTTTCCTATTAATAACTCTCCAACGTAGCCTCGGACAACATTTTCGCTAATAAAAAAGTTGTTTCAAATCACCTCCCGGACCACCCCTTTCAAGCTGTTACAACATTTTTGGGACACCCTGTATATACAGAGTAGAGGTGATTTGAAACAACTTTTTCCTTAGCGAAAATGTTGTCCGAGGCTTCGTTGAGGAGATATTAACGGAAAACACTGACCAATCAGAGCGCAAGTATGCCAATGGAGCGCCTGCTGATTGGTCCGGGGTTTTCTGGTAATATCTCCGTAACAAAGCCTCGGACAACATTTTCGCTAAGGAAAAAGTTGTTTTAAATCACCCCCCGAACCATCCCTTTCAAGGTGTTACAACATTTTTGGGACACCCTGTATATACAGAGTGGAGGTGATTTGAAACAACTTTTTCCTTGGCGGAAATGATGTCCGAGGCTTTGTTGGGGAGATATTAACAGAAAACCCCGGACCAATCAGAGCGCAAGCATTCCGAAGGACCGCCCGCGGTAGGCGTGGGGTACACGCTAGGCGACCGCCCTCCACTGACATCCTTGCGTTCCGATTGGTCCGGAGTTTTCTGTTAATATCTCCTTAAGGAAGCCTCGGACGACATTTTCGCTGAGGAAAAAGTTGTTTTAAATCAACCCCTGAACCATCCCTTTCAAAGACCTCCAACATTTTTGGGACACCCTGTAGGTGCGCGCTCTCAAAGGGTAGCGCCACCATTATAAGTGTAACGTTATGTTCAGGGCCGAATTCACATTGTAATGCTACACTTATATTTTACAACGAGGAATTACTTATTTTCGTAGGGTTCCATGAGTTTCAGTCCAAAATGTTCGTTATTAAGAGAACTACGAATTTGTTAAGATTTGGCTACGTTTTACATATTTTTCCGTCAAAAAGAACTAAACAATTGATTGTGTCGATGGTTTTATATTTTTTACAAATTTGTCACATAAGGACGCGCATTTTCTCGGTTTGATCATTGAAATCCGTTTGCCCATTCAAGTGTTATGATTTTTTCAAATTTTAGTCTGTCTAGTCATGCGGCATCTATATTGCACAGTAACCGAGGTCAAAATTAAGTGTTTCTATTTAAAATAACAAAGTTGACCTTTAAATGACCTTGAACGTGACCTCCAATTTCAAAGGCAAAGTCATGAGAATATCCCCTCCTCGAAATTGAGCAACTTTTGTTCCAAATATTTTTCGCTAACTCCAATAGTTTCCGAGAAATTCTACTAGCAAATTTAAAATGGTCAACCCTGTATATCCATATCACATTTTGTATATTTCAATCATATTTAAAAGCAGATACGTATTTAGCATAAATACATTAAAAATTCCCAGCTTAATCGATGCTTTCAAATTTGTTTTACGAAAGAAGCAACCATCGGACTTCAAGTATCGATTATTATCGACACTATGGCATCCTACCCCACCTCGAATTAAAGCGGACGTATTCCTAATGAAAACACACGCGATTATGACGGTCCTTGTATTCCCAGCTGTCTGACACGTCTCGAATTTGAACACGCACTTGAAATTACGATGCATAGGTCTTGCACAATTGGGTCGAGTTGCAACCGCGCGTGATATTGAAAAATATGAGTATTAAAGGTGAGCTGTGAGGACTCTTGATTAAAATCAACGGCGCGTGAC
>NC_071984.1:757834-761110 GCF_026283585.1 Hylaeus volcanicus | reverse complement strand
TGATTACTTCGCGTTTACGTTAATTTTCTACAGAGATGCATATACAATAGATGATTAAATAGATTAAATGGATAGATTAAATGGAAAACAATTATCTTTATTGCATTATTACAGGCACCATTTCTGGATCATAGAAAATGTTTCCTTTTCTTTTCATTTAATATAATAATTCACAATGAAAATATACACAGGACGATCTTTACGAATTTTATTGTACATATATTTCAAAGAAGGAATTATTTCTTATCCTTATAAATTATATTTTTCGAATCTGTAATCATATTTTTTTATATTAATTTTAGAAAGAGTGGAAGTATTTATTCTTAAAAAAGTACGATTGGTAACTACCGAGGCATTCAATTATATTTATTTTATATTTCTTTATAATTTGATAGTTCTTTACTAATATATATCTAATACAAATGGAGAGATTCTTTCCATTCAATTAAAATTAATTACAATTTATATTTGATACAAATTAATAAATTCATTCTGTTGCGTTAAAATTTATTTTAATAGCTAAATAAAATTACTGGAGAGTTTTGAAAATGACTACTGAATTTTATCTGATCTACATAAATTTTTCAAATATAGATCAAATTTGGTTAAACTATTACAAATATTTATACCTTAAACAATTGTGTACGTTGATATTTGACTCTGTTCGATAAATTAAATATTACGCGTAACAAATATCGAATAGTCGTTATTCGATAATTCTCTATCTCTAAAACGTGAGGAATATTCATTTTAGTTCAAGAATCGTCCGCCTATATCAAATACAGCGCGCTGCGTTACCGACGTGTTCTTATCGGTGACGGTAAGTCAGTTTTTTTAGGAGAAAATTTGATTAAATCATTTGTATTAAATAAAACTATGTAAGGATATGTTTCTATATGTTTCTATTTTATTATGTTTTTAAATAGTTAACTAAAGTTGCTACGAATTTAAAGATGAAGTTTTGTTAATATCATAAAATTTTGGATATTATTAACAAGCAATTTAAATAGTTAATATTATATGTTATTAAATAGTTAATTATTCATATATAAAATTCAGAATTTTACTCTTCTAAAAGATAATTTAAACAATCTAAATTCTAAAGAAATAATAATGATGGTACATAATATAATACATAAATTATATTATTTCTTTTACATACACATAATTATATATATTTATAAATAAATAAAACAATTATAAATAAAATTTACGATTGTTAGACACATGAATTTTTGTTAATATCGTTAAATTTTGGACGTTATTAATAACAAATTTAAATAGTTAATAATTATTCATATATAAAATTCAAAATTTTACTCTTCTAAAAGATAATTTAAAGAATCTAAATTCTAAAGAAATAATAATGTTGGTACATTATACTATGAAATATATTTTTATAATATAATATATATTATTTATTATATACACGTAATTATATATAATAGGTATAAGAAATACTAATATAAGAGAAATATAATTAAAAAATTCCATATCCTCGCCTGACGTTACTCTACAGAGGTTATAGGGTGTCTCCGAACAACAATATAAATAAAATTATATATATTTATAAATAAATAAAATAAAACATATAAATATAAATATATATACATTCATAAATAAATAAAATAATTATAAATTAATTTAGTATTGTATATAAAATAATTAAATAATTAATAAATAATTAAAAATACATTACAAATAATTATAATAATAAATACTATTGTATGTAAAATAAAGTAATATACACAAATATAAATATATATTTATAAATAAATAAAATAATTACAAATAAAATTAGTATTGTATATAAAATAATTAAATAATTAATAATAATAATTAAAAATAAATTACAAAGAATTAAAATATATAATAAATAGTATTCTATGTAAAATAAAATAATATACACAAATATAAATACATACATTTATAAATAAATAAAATAACTATAAATAAAATTAGTATTGTATATATCCTAGTTTTGGAAGAAGGTCGACTATTGTATCCACCTACATGAATTTTCTTCATCAAGTTTGTGTTCTAAATCCACCACTGAAATAGGTTTTACAAATACTGGCAACCGTTACGTTAATAAATCTCTAAGTATCACTTCGTAGCCAACAAAACTCCATATTTATACTGCTTGTCTCTTCTTAAGAAAAGTTTGCCAATTCCCGAATTAAAGGATCTCGCGCTATCTTCTTCTGCACCTATTATTGATCGTATTCGGTAACCAATTCCCCGATGCAGTTCCTACTTTGCCGCGGTGCCTGAGAAACGCCTAATTGTTCCTCGAACAGACGCGACAAAACTTCTATACCTCGAGAAACTTATTTCTCTAATTAACGATCTTGTTTTGTGCGCTGACACAGTCAGAGGCTTGCCAAACTTTCGTCTTTGGATAGAATCGTTGATTTCTGAGAGTATCGAGTCTGAGAGTATCGTGCCATTGCAAACCTTTAATTGGTCGCGAATTTGTCGGTTGAGAACTGATACTATCGAAAGCGAGATTTTTAAAGCAAAACTAGGAATTATAGATGACCGAACTGATTTATAGTTTTGCTTTCAACGTAAAAGAAATTACAAATTAGATGACGATTTCTTTTTGTTCGTCAAACATGTAATTATATAAATAAATATTTTTTTACTTCTTCGATATATTTTAAATAAAATTAACATTATGTTTCAACAATACGTTCGTTATATACAAATGTCAGATGCGAGTATCGTTAAAAATATCTTGATTTTTAGAGAATACGTCACCTCCCTCACTTTTCTACATACAATAAATTACAAATAATATTTTATATTTATTATAATTGAAATCATTGACATTTTGATTGCAAGACAGACATTAGGGAAGGATGAAATATAAAAGTTGATTATTTGAATGTGAAGTACTTTATTAATTATCAATTGTTTATGCTGGGGAGCGCAGTTAGTAGCAGCAATAATCTCTTTATTTCATTATCATCTCGATATATAGGGTGTCCCAAAAATGTTGAAGGTCCTACAAACGGGTGATTCGATTACTTCCGATTGTTTAACATTTCATCGATAACATAGGTACCAATTATTTAATTATCTACAATTCTACAGGGTGTCCGGAAAAAGGTTGGAGGTCCTTGAAAGGGAAGGTTCGGGGGGGGGGGGGGGGGATTTTAAACAACTTTTTCCTTAGCGAAAATGTCGTCCGAGGCTTCGTTAAGGAGATATTAAAAGAAAACCCCGGACCAATCAGCGGGCGCTCCATTCGCATACTCGCGCTCTGATTGG
>NC_071984.1:749885-757824 GCF_026283585.1 Hylaeus volcanicus | reverse complement strand
GTCCAAGGCTTCGTTACGGAGATATTAACAGAAAACCACGGACCAATTAGAGCGCAAGCGTGCCGGCAGACCGCTCGCGGTAGGCGTAGACCACACGCTAGGCGACAGCCCTCCACCGGCATACTCGCGCTCTGATTGGTCCGGGGTTTTCTTTTAATATCTCCTTAACGAAGCCTCGGACGACATTTTGGCTAAGGAAGTAGTTGTTTCAAATCACCTCCCGAGCCCCTTTCAAGGACCTCCAACATTTTTGGGGCACCCTGTAGAAAGGGTTAGCGCCTCCTATTCATACGATACACTTAATTACATTAATCGTATTCTAGTTGGAAATTTGTATTCTAAATTCTCCTCGCTTATTAATTACTTAACAATTGATATTCCTATTTCTACTACACAGTGTTTGTCAACAAACCTTAAGTTTCTAATCTGAGGTCATAACTTAAAATGATATTCTTTTATTTTATTCCTTCTATTCTCTTTGGTATTCTTTTTCGTCTAAAATTGTCTCTACTTTTATTTCTGTGTTTTCTATCGCATCTTTCTTTACTTTCTTGTAGTTTTTTTATGGGGATCTTCTATTTTTTGTGTGTGATTTATTTGATAATACTTTTCTTTCTCGACTTTTTCATATACTTGCGTAATTTTTTTACTCTCTTGAAGTTTTTTATGCGGACCTCTGCTTTTATTTCTATGTTTCCTATCCCTCCATATTCTCTTATTAAATGGACGGCGCTGTGAATATATATCGGGTAATCGAAAGTTCGTTAATATTTCAATTATTCACTAAGAAATAATTAAGTCCACTTTGTATGACAAAATTATATTATACCATTATAAATGCCTCCCAAAATAATGCAACTTTGTTCTGACAAGTTGTTTTACGGGATTATAGTTAAGGAGATATTCAAGGTAGATAAGGTAGATAACGTAGATAATCCAATTATAAGGGATAAACTCGTTCAATCGTCCAGGGGTGAAAATTTCAAACTTCAATTATCTTTTATATGCCCAAAGAGGAACAGCTAGTCGAAGGTTATCTTTTTGCAGAAATCGTCCCAGTCTCTGTCATTAAGTTTCCTTGTTACTTGAAAAAAAATAACAAAAAAGAACGCCTTGAAAGGGAGACACGGATTGCTCGTACCTTGTCGTTCTCGTTGACGTATCAACAACGTTGGAGACGCCCTGGAAGTTTCCCGTGGAGTTTTTCCATCATGCTGAAGTTCAGAGCATCGGGCCAACGAAATTGCAGCTACACGGTGAGAATTCTCGAGCACCGAAGTGGCGCTTAATGAGTAAATATCGGACGATGCAAAGTCATTGCACTCGTCTGCCTTACGGACATTCTCCGGGCATTATTCAGAGAGCGCGAAATTTTCTTCGACGGAAAATACGGAAAAATGTATTAGTATATTATTAGTATAAATTAATTAGTATAAATTAAGCTATTCGTATAAATTAATTCTCTGCGTTTATATTCAATCATTTATAACTCTAGTTTAGATAGAAATATTTACTTGTTATTCTCTTATATTCAAGTATTAAATTTGTAAGTTTCTAGTTTAATTGTCATAAATCCATTTGAACAATGAATTTGTATTGGTGGATAACCTAAGTCTCAATCTGATAGTCATTTAATGTATGTATGTACATTAGAGTGGGTCTTATTATAAAAATCTATATTATACTATAATACACTATACATATATAGTATAGTATAGTATAGCATAGTATAGTATAGTATATATAGTATAGTATATATAGTATATATATAGTATATATATACTAAAATACAATACTATAAAAATCATTAAAATAAGAATAAGTTTTGTTTATTGTTGTTCTTCGAAAAGATTACAAACGTACTCGATAATTATAATAATTCTAGGGGCATAATAATAAGCAATACTTCATGGCTACTAAAGTTCTTATAGGTCATTACAATATACAGGGTGTCCCAAAAATGTTGGAGACCCTTGAACGGTGTGGTTCGGGAGGTGATATGAAACAACTTTTTCCTTAGCGAAAATGTCGTCCGCGGCTTCGTTAAAGAGTTATTAAGAGAAAACTCTCAACCAATCAGAGCTCGTAGCCTTCGCTACCGCGGCCCGCCTACCGGCATCCTCGCGCTCTGATTGGTCTAGGGTTTTCTCTTAATAACTCCTTAACGAAGGTTCGGATAACATTTTCGCTAAGGAAGAAGTTGTTTCAAATCACCTCCACCCTCTATATACAGGGTGTCCCAAAAATATTGTAACACGTTGAAAGGGGAGGTTCGGGATGTGATTTGAAACAACTTTTTCCTTAGCGAAAATGTTGTCCGAGCCTTCGTTAAGGAGATATTAAAAGAAAACCCTCAACCAATCAGAGCGCACAACCTTCGCTACCGCGGCCCGCCTACCGGCATCCTCGCGCTCTGATTGGTTGAGGGTTTTCTGTTAATATCTCCTTAACGAAGGCTCGGACAACATTTTCGCTAAGGAAAAAGTTGTTTCAAATCACCTCCCGAACCTCCCCTTTCAAGCTGTTACAACATTTTTGGGACGCCCTGTATTATGTTTACTTATCGCTGTCATTATATTCACTTTAGACATCATATATATTAACACTATTCAATATCGCCGGCCCTACCAAATACTATCTCAAACCTACTCATTGTTAGACAGTATTTCCGTGTAGATAATATACACATTAACTGTATGCAGTATTGCATACAAATACATCAAACACTCTTAGACAGTATTTCCACGTAGACAGTATACATGTATACATTAACAGCATTCAATATTGTCACCTCCACCAAAATCTAACTCAATCCGAAATTAAAAATTTTCAATTTTCTGCCTCCTCCAAAAAGGTTGCATTCTACTTAATATACTATATTTAATAATTTATCCAAATTCATCAAGAGCTAGTGAGCGATACTGCTATTTAACGACAAAATTATTTCATACTTTTCACTGCATTTTATCATACTTTTAACCACTTACATCTAAAACTGATAAATATTCATATAAACAAACTAGAAATTATTTCATAGTTTTCAATGCAATTTTAATGTGTTTCAAAGTCGCTTATATTTTTTTCCCCCCAAAACTATTTCATTTAGTAAAACTGATAATACCTTCAAAACACTTTAATCGCATTTTCCATTGCGTACGAGACACGAAGCGTTTGCACGAATTTCTCGCAATTAAAATGAAATGCAGAATAATTGTTCCAATGTACAATTGTACAATGTTGTTTCTGCGTTTAATTGTACGAAAAAAAAACAGGAGCCGTAATTGCTCACGTATTTTATATAGAATGGATTAAACTTTTCTCGTGTTGCACGCACTCCGAAATTAACGAGCCAGGTACACGGCGCCGCACAGGTTCCGTAGTAATTGAGGAACAAATCTAAATTTTCGTTGCAGGTTAATCCGGGCAGTAAGGCGGCTCAGCAGGGGGTGAGAGAGGGCGATTTAATTAGTAGCATTAATGGCAGGAGTACCAGGGATCTAACGAACAGCGAGGCGCATGCACTCTTACGAAATGCTGGGGAACAATTGAAGCTTGGTCTCAATCAGTAAGTTATTCTATTCCTATTATTTATGGAAAAATATATAGCTTTTTAAATTTAGTTTAAATTTATGGAAAAATATATAGCCTTTCAACCTTAGTTTAAATTAATGGAAAAATATGTGTACAGCCTTTCAACCTTGGTTTAAATTAATGGAAAAATATGTAGCCATTCAACCATAGTTTAAATTAAATTTAAAAATACTCAGTGTATTAAATTTGTTTTTTATGGAGCCTTCTAAACTTTGTGTTTAAAATATCTCTATTGTTTTTAATAATATAAAGATACCAGAGGAAAATGTTGATTTTAGAGGGGGCATACTGTGATACCCAGAAATTATCTCAAGGTTATATTTCTTGAGATTTTAAGGACATTTTTTTTAATGGAGTCAGGTATTTTTTATTATAATCAAAAGTTAAATTCAAACTTATATAATATGTATGTACCTTCAGGTAACCTTTCTGAAGAAGCTGTGTGAACCTGGCACCCGACTTTTCAAAAATTCATTTTTTAATCAATAGTTTAAATTTTACATCCAATTGTTTATACGCGTAAGAAAAAAAATTCGTCAATTTTCAATATTTTTAGAATCTGTTTTTTCCCTATTCTTTAGAATCGTTTGTACATGTGTGTACCGCTTTTCGTTTCGTTTGTACCTCAATTATTTAAATTTTACAAGTAATTGTTTATACGCGTAAGAGAGAAGTTCGTCAATTTTCGATATTTTTAGAATCTGTTTTTTCCCTATTCTTTAGAATCGTTTGTACATGTTTGTACCGCTTTTCGTTTCGTTTGTACCTCAATAGTTTAAATTTTACAAGTAATTGTTTATACGCGTAAGAGTGGTAATCGTCAATTTTCAATATTTTTAAAATCATAGTTCAATGTAGATAAATTCTTTGTACATGAATAGTCCAGTATCGTATATTATATAACATACACTGCTCTGGTGATGCAGCATAATTATTATGCAAATTGAAATTTTTGCTTAATTTACTGACATTTTTCTTGTTACAGAGAAAACATTGGCTCCCCAAAGAGACGAATTTATAAGAGCAGCCTGCAAGAAAATAGCACCACCGAAATTCTCAGTAGTGAGTTTGTTACGTAATTATATTAATTATTTAACTTGTTATTTTCGCGTTTATAATATTAGTATGAATAACTGAACACGTCTCTTCCAATATGACAATAATCAAATATTAATTATTGACACAGATGTTGATATTTATTATTTACTAATATTAATTTTATACGTATCTATTGTTTATTAAAGACTGTAATTTTGTTAGGAAAATGTCGACAATTTCTATTTCTATTTTTATAATTGTTGAATAATTTTATTATTTTATTATTTTACTATGCATAAATATGAATATTATATTCTTTTATTAGCTTTATACCTACTGCACAGAAATAATGAATATTTTCTATTTTACAGAGACAACGACGACGAAAAGTACAAGTGCATTGAATACAAGAATTGTAACGACAGAATCGAAGAAGAACGAAACCAGTGAGTACATTTAATTTCATTATAAAAGTTAAAAAGAAAATAATAGCTTTTTTAATTTTTAAAAATCGAAAAAAAATAGTAATGATGGAAAGCCACTACAGGACCAGGCTTATAAATGGCAGAATGTATAGTAGTTTAAAATAGAAAATCTTCAAGAAAACCGAAGGATACACACAGTTTTTAAAATGCGATTGAAAAGTTAAAATTCAAAAATCTCGATTAAAAACATTTAAAATATTTTTTTTTATCTTTTTCCTGTAAAGACCACCTAGAAACAATAATTTCGAAATAAAAAGGAAATTGAGTTTCGGCTATTTCAAATTTAATAACTTTTCAATTATATATGTCGGCCATATTGGATCCGCCATTTTGAATTTTGCAATTTTTATATCAGGTTTACAGTTTGCGGCTCAAATAAGTCACGAATACCAAGTTTCATGAAAATCTAATAACTTTTCAATATACATGTCGGCCATATTGGATCCGCCATTTTGAATTTTGCAATTTTGATATCAGATTCTAAGTTTGCGGTTAAAACACTTTAAATATTTTTTGTTTGTATTTTTTCTCTAAAGGCCATCAAAATCCGAAATTTTGAAAAAGAAAAGAATTGAATTTCGACCATTATTAAGAAAGTTATGAGTAAAAAACCAAAAAAGAGCGTTTTTTTTTTAATTTCGATATTTTTTGAATCAGTGATAAAAAAAATCTCAAAATTTACCAGGAAGCCTCTCTTGAGGGGTACTAAAAAATACCAACAAATTAAGAAAATCAAAAATTCGTCAACTCGTCTATTTTTGAAAATTAAGAATTCCTAACCAAAAATTGAAAATTAATAATAGAAAATTGATTTGCTGGATAATAATATCGTCGATATCGAGATAGCGAGTACTGATTAAGAATATTGTATAATGAAATATTCTCCTGCTTGAAATTATTCTTAAAATGTATTTTTCTATTATCTCTATGAACTAATTGACTAGCAATTTGTTAACGTTTAGAGCTTAGTATACACCTGTCGGCTAATTGTGCATGCGGCACGCAATGGTTTATCTGACAATCGAACAGCTACAAATCACTGCGTGCGTAAGTAGGTGGTAAACATGCTGGGAAAAATCAATTACCATGCGGCTTGTTCGCGAACGAGAAATATTGAAATTGAAATAACTACAGAAATGGAAACTGACTGATTCTAAATCACTATTTAAAATTTTTCCAAATTTTCCAATTACTGTATTACTTCTTTTTCAAATTAATAGATAACTTACCATCGAGTCTAGTAATTGAGAAACAATCGTATATACGTATTCGTCTGTGATTCGAAATTCTGTGATTCTAAAATTTCTTATTCATTATTCGTTACTTTTTCCAATTGTGGAGAGTGCTTCGTCGCCGCCAATATTTTATTCTATCCCAAAATGACTCGATGATTCAAACTATAGACAATAGGTTCTAAATTAACGCATTGACAAACCGTCGCAAAATACAACATAAACGCAGCCCTGCGCTCATTTCCTCTTTCCTCGTGCATCGCATGCTCTCTTCAGCAAATTGGCATAATACCGTCACGCGACGACGGTCAGGCCATGCACACACGGCTCGCAAACGTTCGCAGGCGAGACTCTCGCACACACCTGTCTCTCGTCACACAAACAAACACACGCACGCGATATGCACCTGCACCCCACAATCACGCGTCTCATTTGTGTTTCTTCGACGATGCCGCACCCTCGTTCGGAAGACGCCCTAAGAAGGTGACCCTCTTCCTCCTTTTCGAACCTCTATGTGACCCACCTATTTGTCAGTGCTCGCAGACGCTCTGCCCAGTGTGCCGGCGAAACTCTCTCTTTCTCCGGTTAAATCGTCGATCGTTTCATCTAATACAATTTGAATTATTATAATTTGAATAATCGTGGAATCTGTAATCGTGAAATGTGATTATTAAGGGCGGGACGGTCGGAAGGTGGCGGAAACGTGCGAATTCGGTGCGAATAAGAAATAGAGGAAAATAGTGAGCGAGTGTAGGAAGGAAATTTCGAGAGAAGGAATTTTGGGAACACGCGTGCGCAATGACGTAAACGTTGCTTCGGACTTGGCGATTGGTGAATAACTGGTCGACGATTGATACGGCAGTTGATTGGAATTTTAGAGTTTTTAGAATTTTGGAATTTTGGTTATTTAGAGTTTTTAGAATTTTGGAATTTTGGTTATTTAGAGTTTTGGAATTTGAGAATTTTAGAATTTTAGGATTTTAAAGTCGATATTGGGATCCTTCAGAAATTGGGGAGAGGGGATAGTAGATCTGTAAATTGCGGATGTTTATGCATAGATAGAAATAATTCTTTTTTTGTAAACAATGTAACATGTATACAGGGTGTCCCAGAAATGTTGTAACAAATTGAAAGAGGTGGTTCAGGAGGTAATTTGAAAAAACTTTTTCCTTAGCGAAAATGTTGTACGAGGCTTCGTTGAGGAGATATTAACGGAAAACACTGACCAATCAGAGCGCTCCATCGGTATACCCGCGCTCTGATTGGTCCAGGGTTTTTTCTAAATATCTCCGTACTGAAGCCTTGGACAACATTTTCGCTAAGGAAAAAGTTGTTTCAAATCACCTCCCGCATCACCCCTTTCAAGGTGTTACAACATTTTTAGGTCACCCTGTATATACAGAGTAGAGGTGATTTGAAACAACTTTTTCCGTAGCGAAAATGTTGTCCGAGGCTTCGTTGAAAAGATATTAAAGGAAAACATTGACCAATCAGAGCGCTCCATCGGTATACGCGCGCTCTGATTGGTCGGGGTTTTCTTTTAATATTTCCTTAACGAAGCCTCGTACAACATTTTCGCCAAGGAAAAAGTTG
>NC_071984.1:746915-749875 GCF_026283585.1 Hylaeus volcanicus | reverse complement strand
TTTCCTTAACGAAGCCTCGTACAACATTTTCGCCAAGGAAAAAGTTGTTTCAAATCACCTCCCGAATCACCCCTTTCAAGGTATTACAACATTTTTAGGTCACCCTGTATATACAGAGTAGAGGTGATTTGAAACAACTTTTTCCTTAGCAAAAATGTTGTCCGAGGCTTCGTTGAGGAGATATTAACAGAAAACTCTCAACCAGTCGGAGCGCGGTAGGCGTGGGCTACGCGCTAGGCGACCGCCCCCCGTCGGCAAACTCGTGCTCTGATTGGTCCGGGGTTTTCTGTTAATATCTCCTTAACGAAGCCTCGTACAACATTTTCGCTAAGGAAAAAGTTGTTTCAAATAACCTCCCGAACCACCTTCTTCAAGGACCTCAAACATTTTTGGGACACCCTGTATATTTCGTTAATATATTATAAATTTTCGAATTCATACATATTCTCCTCCATTTTCCCAGATTTTCACTCGCCATAAATGTATAAACATTACCAGTCTAATTACGTATTCTATAGCTTCCCGGTATATTTAAAAACAAATGGTTTCCTTGTGCAGTAAATATTTTTAAGAATATTTTTGTTATTAAGAGTAATATATTTCATACTAACAAGGGAAGCTTGCGAAGTGATACACTCCGATTTTGGTGAAACTCGACATAAATATTTATTACAACTATCTAAGAAAACGGGTTTGTCTAAGAAAAATTCGTTCTTGCCCGTTTTTCACTTTTAGTTAATATTAGAGAGACATGTGTAATTTGAGCGAATAGTTAAATAATAACTAGACTGCGGATCTTGATGCATTTATTGGAAATTTGAATGTGCATGTAACTACAAAATGCAAACAATTTGCGAAAATATAAAAAAGATTGAAAGTAAAATTCATGTTACAATATTTGCAGAATAAAATAAATTCCTGTGTAAGTACAATTTTTGTAGGGACGCTTGCGAATATTTTATTTTGTATAAAGATCCGCAGTCTAATAATAACTTACAGCCACAGAGAAACAACTTAGATTGTACATACATAACTACATAATACGTTTACTTTTTTTCCAGTATCTTTATTTATTCGAACAGCATATTAAAAGTCGAGTTTATTACTTTTTCGAATACGAAATAATGTTGTATGAAATAAAAGAAGGAAAAATGAAAGTTTCGTACTGGAAGAAACACGTATTAGCACCGACGCACTTCACGATTATCAATTAACAAATTAACAATTCTTTGCAATTGTGAATGACAATTATTTTGATTTTTCGTATAAGGAAAATTATAACAATTATTCTAATAACTAATCGCTTTTTAAAGACAATAGAAAATTGTAACAATGTTATATATTCCGGCACGAGAATGACAATTCCTTTAGCTTTCGTTCAATTTCGCATGATCGCATTAGTTTCGCATCGGTATCGTTGATTACGCATCATAGTTACGCAATTCAGACCGGAACCATTGGATTCATCGGCGATCGAAAACGGATATACTTCTCTGATCACAATGGTTATAACCTTAATGATCATTGTATTGTGAAGCATGGTATTAGCTTCGTTGCAATTGCTTAAAAGGAAAATAATTTGTGACAATGTTCGCAAATAGCATTTTATGCTATTTTATTTTTATTTTTATTTTATATTTTTTTTATTTTTTTTTATTTTTTTTTTAATGGTTCGAGGGACGAATGATCACAGTCCACCCCGAATCAAAACTGAGATTCTAACAGTATTCGTTAGAAAATGGGGACAGTCTGGGAAAATGAGGAGAATGATAAAAAATCAATTAAATGATTTTCATGTAAAAGTCTGTTCATGTAAAAAAGTAGGATGTCAGAATTTTAGATTGCTTACAATTAGAAAAAAAGCAACGAGAGTTTATATTTCATTTTATTAAATTAAAAAAACATCTTACTTTTTTCAAAAATGCAAAAAAGTTCCATTGAGAGATTTGTGTGATGTATGAAATAAGTAAAATAGGGCAAGATGGGTTAGATGGGACAAGATCTGTTGACTATGTTGAATGGATTGAAAAGTCTCAATAAAACTAAAACCATTTCTATCGCATTTTTAAAAAATGCGTTGAACATTTTTCTTGTATAACTGTTTTCAATTGTTCCAGTTGTGAACAATATTTTTTGGTATTAATCATCTGGTTGTGTCTGGTTGTAACAGTTACAAAATATACAACCCTTGTCAAACTAAATTCAACATCATTGAACTACTTCAAACTTAAACACTTAAACACTTAAACACCGAATAACAAAAAAGACAATAAACAAACCTGGATCCACTAATTGCAACACGTCGCCTAAATCGTCCAGCTCGCAGAAGTTGAAGCTATCTATCAACAATGAAATTCTTCGACTGCTCGCGATGCTTCGGCAGAAGAGACGACAGTTCTTCATCGAACCCCTCGTTCAAAGACTTGGATCCTTTATCAACAACAAAACGGCCTCCGGAACGGGTGCCTCGTCGCAAATCCAAAGGGAAATTTGCGTTCGCGAGTCATAGCTCGCGATTCTTAGCGATCGTTCGTTCGCTTCGATCGTCCTGGAAACGCAACAGGAAATTCAAACCGAGGAGAAGGCTGGAAGTGCATCGAAAGTTACCGAGGCACGAGATCGTAGAGGGAAAGGCTCGTGCGAATTGTTTGAATACTTCGAAATCTAGGCGACCTAAGGTAGGTCTATGGTGGAGTCTCGACCACGAACGGAAATCGTCTATGGCGCGTTCTTACTTGAAGGAGTGCAGTATCGTCTCCATAAATGCACAAACTCGGGACCGAACTTGTGCATTTATTGGAGACTTTGTTGTGATTCGAAAAGGAAGGAGAGAGTTAAAGTAATATTAGAAATACTGTGAAGTTTCTATAAATGCACAAACTCGGGACTGGAGTTGTGCATTTATGGAGACTTTGCTGTAACTTGGAAAGGAGGGAGAGTTAAAGTGATATTAGAAATAC
>NC_071984.1:734536-746905 GCF_026283585.1 Hylaeus volcanicus | reverse complement strand
TAACTTGGAAAGGAGGGAGAGTTAAAGTGATATTAGAAATACTGTGATGTTTCTATAAATGCACGAATTCGGGACTGAACATGTGCATTTATGGAGAGTTTACTGTAATTCGAAAATGAAGGGGAGAGTTAAAGTAACATGTGAAATACTGTTCTATAAATGCACGAATGCAATGAAGTTTCTATAAATGCACAAACTCGGGACTGAACTGGTGCATTTATGGAGACTTTGCTGTGATTCGAAAAGGAAAGAGAGTTAAAGTGATATTAGGAATACTGCGAAGTCGCCATAAATGCACAAATTCGGGACTAATATTGTGCATTTATGGAGACTTTGCTGTAATTTGAAAAGGAAGGGAGAGTTAAAGTAACATGTGAAATACTGTTCTATAAATGCGCGTATGCAATGAAGTTTCCATAAATGTACAAACTCGGGTCTAAATTTATGCATTTATCGTAGAGTTCGTATATTTCAACGTTTATATATTGTTGGTACACTTTTCAACCCCGTCATCATCACACATATATGTGTCGGTACACTCATCAACACTGTTATCGTCAAATTTATGTATATGTCGTCAATGCATTTTTCAACACACTTTTCAACATTTATATGTTTTTGGTACATTTTTCAACACTGTCATTATCACACGTGGGGGTTGTCGATAGATTCTTCAACACACTCGTCGACGTTTATATGCTGTTGATACATTTTTCAACACTGTCATCATCACACTTATATGTTATCGATACATTCTTCAACACTGGCACCATCGCCACTCTGTCGGTACATATCTTGATATCAACGTAGTTGAATGGTTTAAAATATACACACAATTGTCCATACGCGAAAGGACACAATTGCTTATCAAATTCAAACTAATCAACCACAATCGATTCTAAATAACAGTAAAAAAAAAAACAGATTTTAAAAATCTTGAAAATTGTCAAAAATAGCTCTCTCCCTTCCCCTTACCCTTTTCCAAAATTCGATTAAAAAATTCATTGCACACTCGAAAATATCTCCTCGTCATACGTTCGTGGTCGCGTTCTCAGCCTCTATTTCGCATCGCCTTTAAGGGTACACGACCCAAGACCAGGCAGATGTCCAGAAAAATCCACCCAAGGCCGAGCGCGAGAATTCCGAAAGCGAGCACTGAAGTTGGCTCGTTTAACTGCGACGAGGAAGACGGAAGCGGAAGGAACGGAATCGCCCGGAGAGAACTCGAGCGTGAATACTACGAACACCTGGAAGCGTTGAAGTTTCTCATCGAGCCACCGGCCTGCTTCAGGAACGACGAGACCATGCAAAACTTCGAAAACAAGCTGAACACGATGGATTTCAGGAGGATGAACACCGTCGCCATCCCCGAAATGCCGGACGCGAAGTTTTACGAATCGGGAACGGTCCTGTGCGCTTGGAATTACGGGAAACCGTGCTCGAGCGTCTACGGACGATCCGAGGGAGGGGATACGGAGTTTGGAAGATTCTGCGCAGGCGCCATTAAGCAGCGAGCTATGATAGGCTTATTCGTTCGAGCGCCTATTTTGAAAAACAGGGAAGTGAGAAATGTTGATGATAGGGTTGTATTAGATGTTTTTAAGGAAGCTAAAACGGTGAGGTTTGAGGATGAGATGGTTACGACGGAGTTCGATGGAGAAGTTGAAGAGAAGAGTGTGAATGTGGAAATGGAGGATGATGGTAGTTTGAAGGAAAGGTTAGAGGGAACAGTGAAAAGTTGTGCGAGTTTGGAGCAGACTGATGCGATGGATGGCGAAGGGAATCGTTTGGTGCTGAATGTACAGTTGATAGAAGAGGTCTGCGCTGGTGGAAGCTGCGATTTATGGATCGATGTTGCTGGAAGAAACGGTAAATTTTGTTAAATGAATTATTTGTGGTGTGGGAATATCTTAAATGAGTCGATATGGGAAGGGATTACGGTATTTATTTATGAATTTTATAGGGTGAAATATATTTTTAAAAAGTAAAAATAGAGTATATTTTTGTCAAGGTTTAAGTAGATTCAAGATTTATTCTATTCAAGGTATATTCAATTTAGGTAGATCCAAAGTGTAGTTTATTAAATTGGTCACATATACGGGAGAAGTCAATTATTTTTATTTTAAAATTAGTGTATTTTAAAGTAGACAAAGCCTGGATTCAGTAAAAGTATATTTTATTAAAGTACTTGATCATATACAGAGTGTCACAAAAATGCTGTAACACCTTGAATGGGGTGACTTGGGAGGTGATTTGAAACAACTTTTTCCTTAGCGAAAATGTTGTCCGAGGCTTCGTTACGGAGATATTAACAGAAAACCCTCGACCAATCAGAGCGCGAGGATGCCGGTGGAGGGCGGTCGCCTAGAGCGTAGCCTACGCCTACCGCGGGCGTTCCACCGCTCTGCTCTCTGATTGGTCCAGTGTTTTCTGCTAATATCTCCTCAACGAAACCTCGTACAACATTTTCGCTAAGGAAAAAGTTGTTTTAAATCACCTTCCGAACCACTCCTTTCAAGGAACTCCAACATTTTTGGGACACCCTGTATAGTATTGATACAGTAGAGATAATGTAAGCGAGCCAATGTAAAATAACATTTTCTAAGAGAACATTATTTGAACATTTTAGAGAGAAGAAATTTGTCGAAAATTATTATCAAAATATTATGAATATTACGATGTACTATAATATATAATATATGTATAATAAGTACATTGCAATCTTCATATGCATATATAAATGATCATATAATATAATAATGATCAATATTATTAATTTTAAAGACCAGCATATACAATTAATTATAATAATTATAGTCTTGAAGATAATTATTAATATTATTAATACTTAAGAATATTCCATGGGGATTACTTCTATAGAATAGAAAAAGACGGAAATTTGCATATATTTAAATATCTTGTCTACTAAAAAGAATTTTCATAGTGTAGGCAATGTTCATAATTTTTGTTTCCAATCCAAAGTAATTAACATAAAATGTATGTAGATTATGTTGATTTATCTACATTTGTGTAGAAAATTTTGTAGTGCAACGTTGGTTGACGTAACAACGCAACAAAATAACGAGTACCTAAATATTTCTGCTTAAATTTATGTATATGTTGTCAATACATTTTTCAACACACTTTTCAACATTTATATGCTGTCGATACATTTTTCAACATTTATATGATGTTGATACATTTTTCAACACTATCATCATCGCGCTTATATGCCGTCAATACATTTTTCAACACACTTTTCAACATTTATATGATGTCGATACATTTTTCAACATTTATATGTTGTCAATACATTTTTCAACATTTATATGTTGTCAATACATTTTGCATCGTTTATATGATGTTGATACATTTTTCAACAGTATCATCATCGCGCTTATATGCCGTCAATACATTTTTCAACACACTTTTCAACATTTATATGCTGTCGATACATTTTTCAACATTTATATAATGTTGATACATTTTTCAACATTTATATGTTGCTAATACATTTTTCAACACACTTTTCAACATTTATATGATGTCTATACATTTTTCAACATTTATATGCTCTTGATACATTTTTCAACACTGTCATCATCGTACGTACATATTATCTATACATTCTTCAACATATTCTTTGACTGACTTATGAATATTCCATAAGGATTATTAGAATTGTAAAACTATAAATATAAAAACTCATTATCCACTCATTATCTACGCTATATATACAGTTCCCTTTGTTTCCATTAATCAAGCACTGATTTGAAGAACATTATTTCAACCTATCTTATTTATTAAATGGTGTTAGGAGAATCCATATTTTTTCCCACGAATGTACGCGGAAATTAGCAACCGTGTTTCGACAATCCGCATCGAATAAACCTAACGGCGACGCCGAAGCTTTAACGCGCCTTCGGTGGGTGCGCCGTATGGCGTCATGCCCCGAAGGGGCCAAGCCCGCATTTCCGCACCACCATCTTCCACCTTTCGTCCTTTACCTATACGATCGACGCGACGTCCGCAAACCGAACCCTCGCGAGGGATTCCTACGATCTCGTTACGACTTTAGTTACGTCATTAATCGACCCGACATATTTCATTGCTTCGTCTCTGACTCGTTGCGTAACTGGAATGCAAACCACGACGAGAGTTCGTCCCTTTATCCTGTATTTATTATTGGCTCGAACTATAATATAAGTGACACTATTTCGTTATAGGGAAATGTGAAGTAAGTTGAGGACGTTAAACATAATAATTATTTATGTGACTACGATACGGAAAGATTCGTTAAAATTTGTTATTTATTTCGGTAAAGTAAGATATTCTTTATTAGACAGAAATTTTATTGCATCAATTGTTCAAATAAATATAGGAGAAACAAATGTCTTTCATTGTTGATGCAAATTCCGTCATCCTGCTCAACTACTTCCTACTTTTATATTTACTTACTTTTACTTTTTTATTTTATATTTACCTACTTATATCCTACTTTCTACATTTTTGAAAAATGTGCATCAATCAACGGAATATTCATGCAGGGAATTTTCACAAGGTTTAAAGAGATATATTTTCTTATATTTTTGAATAAATTACACCAATTAATAAAAAATTAGTGCAAGGCTTGAAGAGATACATTTTCTTATATTTTAGAAAAAATTGCACCAATTAACAGAATATTGGTGCATGGAAATTTCACAAAGTTCAAAGAGATATATGCTCTTATGTTTCTGAAAAAATTGCACCAATCAACAAATTATTAGTGCACGGAATTTTCACAAGTTTCAAAGAGATATATTCTCTTATATTTCTGAAAAAATTACACCAATCAATAAGAAATTGGTGCAGGGAATTTTCACAGGGTTTAAAAAAATATATTTTCTTATATTTTTGAAAAAATTACACCAATCAATAAAAAATTGGCGCAAGGCTTGAAGAGATACATTTTCTTATATTTTAGAAAAAATTGCACCAATTAACAGAATATTGGTGCATGGAAATTTCACAAAGTTCAAAGAGATATATTTACTTATATTTTTTAAAAAATTACACCAATCAATAAAAAATTAGTGCAAGGCTTGAAGAGATACATTTTCTTATATTTCTAAAAGAAATTGCATCAATCAACAAAATATTAGTGCTTGGAATTTGCACAAGGTTTAAAGAGATATATTGTCTTATATTTTTGAATAAATTACACCAATCAATAAAAAAATGGTGCAGGGAATTTTTACAAGGTTCAAAGAGATACATTTTCTTATATTTCTAAAAGAAATTGCATCAATCAACAGAATATTGGTGCAGGGAATTTTCACAAGCTTTCAAAGAGATATATCTTGTTATATCTCTAAAAGAATTAAACCAATCAGTAAAAAATTGGTACAAGGCTTCAAGAGATACATTTCCTTATATTTCTGATAAAATTGCACCAATTAACAGAAAAGTTTTGCCTAGAAACTCTGGCAAGGTTTAGAAAAATTTTTTAATGTTAATATTTCTGAAAAAATTACACCAATCAAGATTCAACTGAAAACAATCAATCTTATCGCCGAGGAATGTTTTCTTTCTATCTATCGAATGCCACTCCCATTATAATTGCTGATGTCCTTCGGTCTCTGGCTATTTGACATTAGCTGAAGCATTACGAACGAGTCTCCTTAGTCTCATCACCGGAACAATTACGTAGTTAATAAGTGCAACACGCATTACTGTTCAACGATGACGCTTTTTTCAAGGTTAATTTAATTGGGCATGTCTAGTCGACCAAAATCAAGGTCGTTCTTCAACATTTTTATTTTCTAGTACCATTTGTTTCTTCTAAGTGAGGGTGTGCACAATTCTACATTTATAATTTATTATATATTATAATATATTATAATAATAATATATTCTGTATCTATGTAATATATTATGATAATAATATATTCTGTATCTATGTAATATATTATGATAATAATATATTCTGTATCTATATAATATATTATGATAATAATATATTCTGCATCTATATAATATATTATAATATATTATGATAATAATATATTCTGTATCTATATAATATATTATAATATATTATGATAATAATATATTCTGTATCTATATTATGATAATAATATATTATGATAATAATATATTCTGTATCTATATAATATATTATAATATATTATGATGATAATACATTCTGTATCTATATAATATATTATAATATATTATGATAATAATATATTCTGTATCTATATAATATATTATGATAATAATATATTCTGTATCTATATAATATATTATGATAATAATATATTCTGTATCTATATAATATATTATGATAATAATATATTCTGCATCTATATAATATATTATAATATATTATGATAACAATATATTCTGTATCTATATTATGATAATAATACAATCTGTATCTATATAATATATTATAATATATTATGATAATAATACAATCTGTATCTATATAATATATTATAATATATTATGATAATAATATATTCTGTATCTATATAATGTATTATAAGAATAATATATTCTGTTAATTTTCTGAATTCATCAAAATCGTTTAGCAGATATGTTTTTAAAGTTCTACACTTTGACTAAATAAACAATTAGATTTTTTGGAAACTCCAGTATGGAATGTAATTAATAGAATGAAAATTGAACTTGGTTTATCCAGCTTCACACAAATTAATTATAACGTTACTTAGAATTCAATATTAAATATCACACAAATTAATTATAACGTTACTTAGAATTTAATATTAAATATCACTTAAATTAATTATAACGTTGCTTAGAATTTAATATTAAATGTGACATAAATTAATAATTATAATGTTACTGAGAATTTAATGTGAAATTTGACACTAATTAATTACAACGTTATTTAGAATTTCATATTAAATCTGATAGAACCAACCGATAGAAGTAACGTCGCGTCGTTACTTGCTTCCTTTTAACTCTAATTGAGAGATCTATTCTTTACGCGATATGTAAATCAATATCGTCTGCGAGGACAGTTCCGTCTGGCCCCTGAGGGTTCGTCGCATTATATCTCGAGAAGAGTCGTGCAACCCTTTGAATTCTCGAGAAGCAAAACCTAATTAGAGAGCAATTCACCCTTAACTAACAAAGAAAAGGGAATTGACACAAGATCTTCGAACGTCGAGACGTCAAAATTACTGCTTTCTCTTCCCAGTATCTCATTTGTTTGTCGTTTCACTGAGCGTACTTAGTGTCTTTTGAAGTTACAAAGGAGCCTGCGGTCCCAAGGGAAATATAATAATCGTGTTCCCTGAATGAGTCCTTACCCTGTCTAAGTAATTATCTCATTGCGGATATTAACTTTTAAATAATTAATTCCTTGATTAACTGAAACGAGAAGTCAATATTACAAAATTCTCTTAGACGGATAAATGTTTATTTAAGGTATCTAGTCCTTTACTTTTAAAATAATTATCTTACCGATGAGTTTGTTTCTCAAATAATTATTTATTTTGTAAATACACGCTTTAAATTTGTCTTGTTAGTTGTTTATTAGAGACTTAAACAAAATCGAGTAAAGACACTGCTTGAGATTGTTTCTTAACAAATAAATAAAATATAAAATAAATGAATGAAATCTTTGATAAAGAAAAATCATTGATAAAGAAAAATCTTTGATTGTTATCAGTGCAAGGGTGCCAGAGAGGTGAAATTAGGAAACATTAAAAAAATATAATTGAGGTTATAAAGAGAATTCTATTTAAAAAAATACTTTGAGCTTTTTCGTTCTGTTTTCTATGATACAAAAGGAATTTTTAACGGAGATTAATAACTAAGAAACATAAAATTTTATTGTTTAAATGCAATCTTACTAGATCTTAATTATTTGCTATTATTATTTGCACCTAGCATTCTTTCTTTCGTTTTTGATTAATGTGTTTTAAATAAGTTTGAAATAACATCAAAATATAACATTTCGTTTTGTTATTATATAAATATTTACTTACTTCACGTTACGCGTGTAAAAAAATCTTTTCCACTTCCAATCGACGAAAATATCTAAAACACGTGCGTCTGTTCCCGCGTGTTTTTTGGTCGGTTCTATTCTTCTCAATCGGTGTATATACAAACTATCCAATTGGCGTTCGTATGAAAAGGTGCAACGCACTAAAAATGCCACGGACGGGTTACGATTCGAATCCTTCCGTATCGAATTCGTCGCAGGCCTGTGTCGCTGGTGATGTAATGAAAAGTGTGGAAAATGAATGGGTGTGCTCGCGATAGTTGTCGTTCGGCCGGCATTGTTTACTCGGAAGGAAGTTCAACTCGGAAGTAGCGCTATTCATGAGCATTGCGCGAGGGGGCGGAGAGACACGCACCTACCTATGGATGAATGTTGTATTTGTGTGTGCCAGGGCCGTGTTAACAATATTAAGGGCCCCTGGGCAAATCAGTGTACTGGAGCGATTATTTTTATTACATTGATTGTCAGACTGATACTGTTGAAAATTTTTGATGTGATTAAATTTCGATTATAGACCTGTGTACTAGGGCCGTATTAACAATATTAAGGGCCCCTGGGCAAATTAGTGTACTGGAGCTCTTATTTGTACCACGTTGACTATCAGACTGATACTGTTGACAATTTTTCCTGTGATAAAAGTTCGTTTATAGACCTGTGTACCAGGGCCGCATTAATAATATTATGGGCCCCCGGGCAAATCAGTGTACTGGAGCGCTTATCTTTATTACGTTGACTGTCTGACTGATACTGTTGAAAATTTTTGATGTGATTAAATTTCGTTAATAGACCTATGTACCAGGACCGTATTAATAATATTGAGGGCCCCTGGGCAAATCAGTGTATTGGAGCTCTTGTTTGTACCACGTTGACTATCAGACTGATACTGTTGAAAATTTTTCCTGTGATAAAAGTTCGTTTATAGACCTGTGTACCAGGGCCGTATTGATAATATTGAGGGCCCCTGGGCAAATTAGTGTATTGGGGCTCTTATTTGTACCACGTTGATTATCAGACTGATACTCTTGACAATTTTTGCTGTGATTAAATTTCGTTAATAGACCCGTGTGTCAAGGCCGTCTTAACAACGTTAAGGGCCCTGGACAAATCAGTATACTTGAGATCCTTATCTATAACACGTTGACTGCCAGACTCTTGAAAATTTTTGCTGTGATTAAATTTCGATTATAGACCAGTTACCAGGGCAGTCTTAACAACATTAAGGGCCCCTGGGCAAATCAGTGTACTGCGGCGCCTATCCGTACCACGTTGACTGTCTTGACTTACTTGCTTCCATTGCATGCGATGTTTATGTCAGTGTTTATAAAACGCGTTCCGAATGTTCCCATTCAAGTGCCGACAATTTCGACAATTTCATTTTTTTCAATTTCGTGTACAGAAATGAGCGGTGGACACGTGGAAAATCTTGTATACAGTGTGTCCCAAAAATGTTGCAGCACCTTCAAAGAGGTGATTCGGGAGGTGATTTGAAACAACTTTTTCCTTAGCGAAAATGTTGTCCGAGCCTTCGTTAAGAAGATATTAACAGAAAACCCTCAACTAATCAGGGCGTGTAGCCTTCGCTACCGCGGCCCGCCTACCGCCATACTCGCGCTCTGATTGGTCGAGGGTTTTCTGTTAATATCTCCTCAACGAAGCCTCCGACAACATTTTTGGTAAGGAAAAAGTTGTTTCAAATTACCTCCCGAACCACCCCTTTCAGGGTGTTACAACATTTTTAGGTCACCCTGTATATACAGAGTAGAGGTGATTTAAAACAACTTTTTCCTTAGCGAAAATGTCGTCCGAGCCTTCGTTACGGAGATATTAACAGAAAACCCCGGACCAATCAGAGCGCGCGTATACCGTTGGAGCGCTCGCGGTAGCGTATGAGCGCGGCTGCTCCACCAGCATCCTCGCGCTCTGATTGGTCCGTCATTTTCCGTTAATATTTCCGGAACGAAGCCTCGGACAACATTTTCGCTAAGGAAAAAGTTGTTCCAAATCACCTCCACCATTTACATACAGGGTGTCCTAAAAATGTTGTAACACCTTGAAAGGGGTGGTTCGGGAGGTGATTTGAAACAACTTTTTCCTTAGCGAAAATGTTGTCCGAGGTTACGTTGAAGAGTTATTAACAGAAAACTCCGGGCCAATCAGAGCGCGCGTGTACCGTTGGAGCGCTCGCGGTCGCGTATGAACGCGGCTGCTCCACCAGCATCCTCGCGCTCTGATTGGTCAACGTTTTCCCTTCATATCTCCGTAACGAAGCCTCGGACAACATTTTCGCTAATTGTAAGGAAAAAGTTGTTTCAAATGACCTCGCGAATCACCCTTTCCACCATTTTTGAGACACCCTGTAAATATCGAAAACCCAGTAGTAAGTCAATCGTGATACTAGCAAACAAAAATGTTTATATCTCAAAAACGGTTGACCTTCGGCCTATGTCTTCCAAAGCTTTTTTACTCGGTACAGTGTGCCCTATACACCATATAAATATTGAATGCTCTTTTTTTGAACACCCTGTATAAACAACACACGTTAGCAATCGTACGCGGTAACAGAGGGTCGAACGCGTGGGTGGGGACGTAAGCGTGTTTCACGGGTGATGGATCTGTTTGCGCTCAGTCCATTCCCGCGATTCGTGGACCCTACAGGCCGTGCCGTTGATTTGTGGCCCGTTGACATTTCATTCGGGATTCATAAGCGGCTGTCAGTGACGGCGAAATACGCGGACGTGGTGCAATTGTTCGTGCATTTTGTATACATCGTGTCCCATGGCTAGCGTCGTCAACTTTTCGAATTATTTTACTGTCGATTAGGTGTCCCGTGGATAGGCGTGACGTGGTTTTGTTGTTTTAATAAAAAGGGCTTCGATGAAATTTTGTTAGTTGACGCTTTATCTACTGGTAGCTTATTTATATGGTTTTTAATTGATACGTTAGGTGCCAAATTAAAATTCGTGAAAATTTCTACAAAATTTAATATTTATTATTTAGTAGTATTTGATTTATGAATTTTGGCAAATTCACGAATTGTATACAGATTTATTTTTATTAATGACTCAATTTCTGTAATTAATTTTGTTAGTTTCTTTCGTTTGCTTCTAGAGAGATGTGAATAATTTTATAGGTTCGAGGGTGAATATTTAATATTTCAATGAATAACGAAGTCAGAATCTCTGAAAATAAATTTTATTGTTTTTAATACGTACAGAATTAAATAATCTGCTATAGTTAAACTGTGTTCATGAGGAATAACTCTTTTATAATACTGTGGAAAATTACTTCGAGTTTGTAAGTATTAACTGTATTTTAAAATCACAAATTTTTTGAAATAAACAATGTAATAACCTAATCATGTTCTTTAAACAAACAAAGCTATTGATCCAGATTTAGACGTACCAGAAATTCATGTATTGGGTTGTCTGGAAAGTCCATGCCGATTTTTAGTAGGCGGTACAGGTCTGAATATATCGGAATGGTTGAAAACAAATAACATGTGGACATCCCCTTAAAAAGTGGAAAAGTTGTGGAACCAAATGGTACATACATAATTCAATAAATGTATATCAAAATTCAAACGTGTTTTTGAATGTTTCTTAAAAATTGGCACGAACTTTCTGGACAACCCAATAGTTGCTAATAATCTTGTGAGGTGGATGTAACTATAAAAACACAATAAAAAAAGAAAAAGTGGAAATGTGTGTGGAAGCTGAAGTCAGCCTAAATTAACATACAGGGTGTCCCACGTAACTGGAACAGGCTATATATATATATATATATATATATATAACTCCTAAACGGTTGGGAATAGAAAAATATGTTATAAGTGGAAAGTTAAATGGTTTCTTACGGTGCATAACATGTAACTAATTTTATGCACTTTTGTGCATCGGTGCATTAGAAAAATTGATGCACAAGAATGCATAAAATTAATTGCATGTTACGCACCATCTGAGTCCATTCAACTTTCACTTATAACATTTTTTTCTATTCCCAACCGTTTAGATGATACATCTTGTTCCAGTTGCCTGTGACACCCTGTATACTAAAACAGAAAATTCTTTTCTAAGGTGCAGGGTCTTTTTAAATGAACCTGTAGATGAAGCGTTAATATCTATTCGAGCATTAAGAATTTCTGAAAAGTTTTTGAGATTTTTTATATTCTAGTGGTATTTTGAGAAGTATAGCAAAAACCTGTTAAATATTCACTGTGTGTTCAGTTTACTACATTAATGGTAATTCAATCGTTATTTAACTGTGATTTTGTACATTGATTCTGTTTAGAAAAGAGGATTGTACAATATATATATATATATATATATATATATATATATATATATATATAT
>NC_071984.1:728440-733560 GCF_026283585.1 Hylaeus volcanicus | reverse complement strand
ATTTTATTCATATATTGAATAATTGTTTAGTTTGTTATTTTATTCATGTATCTTATTCATATATTGAATAATTGTTTAGTTTGTTATTTTATTCGTGTATCTTATTCATATATTGAATAATTGTTTAGTTTGTCATTTTATTCAAACTATTACATGAGAAGATTCTGAAAAATTTTGAAAAGTGTTCAAGTATATACACAATGGTCACGTTTAACATAGGTCAGTGCAACAACCCTACCAGAGCAATTTGCAATTCTCTGTTCTAATAGCACAAGCTAGTTACTTCCCCTTGTACATTGAACGAGCATAATCAGGGGTCATCGGTGACTACGTTTTATAATACTGTAAATGATTAAATAACGAAAAAAAATTAAATGAAAATAATTGTGAAAATAAAATTAGAAAAAAAATAAACTAATTTCTGGCAATATTTCTTATCATATTTTAAATCATATTTGATATCATTATTTGGATGTTTACAAATGATGATTAAGTGACGAAAAAAAATTAAATGAAAATAATTGTGAAAATAAAATTATGAAAAAAAAAATAAACTAATTTCTGGCAATATTTCTTATCATATTTTAAATCATATTAAATCATATCATTATTTCCAAATTGTGTAAACATAAATAAGAGAAAATTCGAGTAATGTGTGGTTATTTTTTTTTTTTTTAAGTTATTACAATATTTGAGCTGTTTTATTCGAACGTTGTTGTACCTGAACCTAAATTTTCTTATTTTTTAATATTTTAGAGTTTGCATATTTTTTTCTTTTTTATAATATTCTATTTGGTTATTTAGAATTTCCTGAAATTTTATTTAACAAGAGACTTTCATTCGTTACCTTTATAAGTAACTAGAAATGTCTTAATTATAAATTGTTATAAATAAAGCGACGTAGAGCGAACAGTTTAAAATACAATTTCGTGTTTTTTTTTTCAGATAACACAAAACCCGATCAGAGTTTTGCCAATCAGAACGGTGGTCCGAAGAGTTCCTTGATCGAGCAACGAGACGGAACCAATAAAAGTAAGTACCATGATTTTTCGTATTCGACTAAAATCCAATATCTTGGAATGCCGAATTGAGTCATGCTTGTTGCATGATTGCTACGAACTATATTTCTCTTCTCTTTCACTTCTAGTGCACCATTAAATCCTTCGTTTTCATTTCATCCATAATCATAAGAAGCATTAATCATTACGATTATTAATTACATTTTACAATTAACAACAAGTAATATATTAATTATATATAAAAAAAAAAGAAAAAAATATAGAGAAGCATACTATTTTAATACTAACTCCTTAATCGTATCCTAGTCACTTAAAACATTTATACACTGTGAATCGTAATTATAACATCACCCATATTTTTAAATGATTCGGACCTTTCGAATCAATATAAAATAAAATCAATTGTATGAAACGAAAAGCAACATCAAACAGAGTAATATAAATTTCATTATCTTTTCGGCTCACATAATTGATGTTTTTTTCATTTCAAGTCTGAAACGTTTAAAAATATGCAATGCGGTATAATTGTGTTCTAGAGTGCCAGTAGAATATTAAAAAAGGTAAAAATATTAACACGCGCTTGGTTAAGTAGCTTTCCTTAGATAATAGTTACAATAATTAATAATTACAATAATTAGTAGTTACAATAATTAATAGTTACAATAATTAGTAGTTACAATAATTCCGAGTATTCGTTACCGACCACGGAAAGGGTTAGGGTTTATCTTCGTCTAGCCTCTATTTCCCATTAATCCTTTGACTGCGAAAGGCGTATACAGGGTGTCCCAAAAATGTTGGAGGTCCTTGAAAGAGGTGATTCCGCAGGTGATTTGAAACAATTTTTTCCTTAGCGAAAATGTTCTCCGAGGCTTCGTTAAGGAGTTATTAAGAGAAAACCTCGGACCAATCAGAGCGCGCGTATGCCGACGGAGGGCGGTCACCTAGCGCGTACCCCACGCCTACCGCGGGCGGTCCGCAGGCGCGCTTGCGCTCTGAATGGTCCGGGGTTTTCTGTTAATATCTCCTTAACGAAGCCTCGTACAACATTTTCTCTAGGGAAAAAGTTGCTTCAAATCACCTCCCGAATCACCCCTTTCAAGGTGTTACAACATTTTTGGGACACCCTGTATAAAAGAATTCCATAAAATCAATAGAATTATAGCAATGTAAACAGTATGCGGGGAAGAATAAAATAATAAAAATAAGTTTTCAATTTTTATTTTCGAAACTAAACGTCCTACGAATAAACTGTACATACAAAAAACTTCCGTCTTATCGTCCCCTGTAAGCTGATATTTTTTAAAAGTTGATTTACCGAATGTAAACAGACATAACCCAGACCTAACCCAGAGCCCTTTTCTGAAAATCAATTTTTCCAACGAACTTCTATCTGAATTTTTATTTTCGAAACTAAACGTTCTACGAATAAACTGTAAATACAAAAAACTTCCGTCTTATCGTCTCCTACAAGGTGATATTTTTTAAAAATTCACACCTCTGTCCCTTTTCGAATTTTCGAATTTTCTTTCAAAGGGTTAACCTATTCATTAGATCCACAGTACGCTTACACCTAAATCAACAAATTAACGAAACAGAAGAACATTCTGGGTTTTGCTTATCCCACTTCGCTTTATCGATTAGAACAGGCCTTCTCTGTAAGGTTTTTTCCGTCCACGAGGAACACAAAGCTTCCGATGTCTATGTCGCGCCAGTACAAGTCTCGATCCTAAAGGAAATTCCAAAGGAACTCGACGCAGGACCGTCGAACGCATCGATTCGAGTACAAACTCCTACTCAACCTTTTTCACCTTAAACCCTCGATTCGGCAATTCCGCAGGATTTACCGAATCCTTGGAGTACGCGACAGACGCGGAAGACGTAGCCATGCCGCACGGAGCGCGAAACCGCAGGAATCGCAAAGGTCGCAACAGGAGGCGGTTCCAACGACCTCCAACCCCTGAAAGAGCACCGAAAGACGACGAGAAGCGACTAGAAGAAACACCAAACGACCTACGAGCTTCCTCACAGAGAACGAACGACACGATACACAGTGACGACGCAGACCCATCGAAACACATCGAAACAAACGAAGAAGTCGACGAGGTTCCAAATGCCTCCAACAACCTCGAGACTCTCAGAAACACGGAGGAGAGATGTAGAATCCGCAAAGGCACCGTGGAGCCCAGCGTGAAGGTCGTGGAGATCACGACCCTAAGCAGCCTGCCGCTAGCGGCCAGGATCGATCACATACCAGGAGTCGGTATTCTAGAAACAGGCAACAAAGACGACTCGGTCGGTAATGCAGGTATAATCACCTTCAGCGACGCCCTGGAGCCGTTTCGCTCGGCTGCCGAGGCCGTCGACGCTCTAACGCGCGGCGGACGCCTGCAAATCCATGACGTAAGCGACTGCGACGTCGAAACCGCGAACGTCAAACCGGTTATCGTGGAAATGGAGTCGGACGTCGAGAGAGATGCGACGGAAGCGCCCTCTGATAACGATATAGAGGAGACGGGGTGCGCCGAGGCCCATGTTTGGGACAGCGTGATGCCTAGGGACGTGGAGAGGAAATTGAGGAGCTTTATCGAGGACTTGAAGTTGCCGACGTACGCGGAGGACGCGGAGGACGCGGAGGAGACGTGGAGATCGAGCGAGCGCGTGCGCAGTTTGACTTATAAAAAGGTTAGGAAACGTGCGGCGCTGGAGTCGTACTACGCGCACTCTGTGGCCGCGAACCGATTCCTGGATATTATACAGGAGGAGGGGGAGAAGCTGTCGGAGGACGAGGAGCAGCACATCAGGGATTTTATTAATGAAGAGATCGGCAAGTATCGGAGGGAGGAGAGGCGCACCGATCGACGGAAGTGGGACTTGGAGGCGGGAGGAAGGTTGGAGTGGGAGGAACACGTGATGAAGATGGACGCGGTGGAGGGAGATTCGGATACGGATGGCTCGGAGTGGGAGGACGGCGCGGATTTGAGGATTAGGGTGAGGGGAGTGAGGGGAGCGGTGTCGAATGTTGGAGAGGGAGTGGAGGAAGAGGGGGGAGAATCGGTTGAGGAGGATGGGTGTGGGTCGAGGGGAAATTTGGATGTAGAGGGGTCGGAATGCGAGGGAAGGAGGGCGAGTGGAGAAGTATTTGCAGGGAGGTATGGTTTATATGGGGTGGATTTGAAAGGAAGTGATTTGGGATTGCAAAGAGGGATGAAGGAAGGGAAGGAGATTTTGGAAATGGGAGGAGAGTTGCTAGATGAAACAGATGAAAAGAATTTGGTGGTAGAGAGCGTTTCAGAGGCAGGAAGATCAGAATTTGAGAAGACTAGAAATGAAACTAGAAATTACACTAGAAACGAAGCTAGAAATGTAACTAGAAATGAAACTGGAAGTGAAACTAGAAATAAAACTAGAAATGAAAGTGGAAATGAAACTAGAAATGAAAGTGGACATGAAACTAAAAATAAAACTAGAAATGAAACTAGGAATGATAATCCACTAGTTGAAAAGAATTTGAAAGGAGCTGTCTCAGAATCACCAAGTGGCACGAAGGAAGACAAGGAAATTTTGGAAATGGGAGGAGAGTCACAGTTGACAGATGAAATAAATAAAAAGAATTGCGTGGTAAAGAGCGTTTCAGAGGCAGCAAGATCAAAATTTGAGAAGACTAGAAATGAAACTAGAAACGAAACTAGAAATGTAACTAGAAATGAAACTGCAAGTGAAACTAGAAATAAAACTAGAAATAAAACTAGAAATGAAACTAGAAATGTAACTAGGAATGAAACTAAAAATGAAACTAGAAATGAAACTAAAAATGAAACCATAAATAAAACTAGAAATGAAACTGGAAATGAAACTGGAAATGAAACTGGAAATGAAACTAGAAATAAAACTAAAAATGAAAGTGGAAATGAAACTAAAAATGAAACTAGAAATAAAACTGCAAGTGAAACTAGAAATGAGGCTGAAAGTGTAACTGGAACTGAAACTAGAAATGAAACTGGAAATGTAACTAGGAATGAAACTAAAGATGAAACTGGAAATGAAACTAGAAATAAAACTGGAAATGAAACTAGAAATGAAACTAAAAATAAAACTGAAAAT
>NC_071984.1:727319-728430 GCF_026283585.1 Hylaeus volcanicus | reverse complement strand
TACAAATGAAACTGGAAGTGTAACTGGAAATGAAACTAGAAATAAAGGTACAAATGAAACTGGAAATGAAACTGGAAATGAAACTAGAATTAAAACTAGGAATGATAATCCACAATCTGAAGAAAATTTAACCAAACCCATCTCAGAATCACTAAGTGACAGGAAAGAAGACAAGAAAATTCTAAAAATAGAAAGAGAGTCACACAAAGAAACCTCCACGAAAAAATACATAAAAAGTAGCGTTTCAGAGGTCGTAGTATCAAAATTCAAGAAAGCTCAGAACAAAAGCGACACACTCGCAAAAGATCCCCAAAGAAATTTAAAAGAACCCCTACAAGAACAACAATACAAAAAAACCTTCCAAGAAACAAACACTATAAAAATATCGCGCGAGACGCCGATAAATAAGTTACCATCCAGTAATGAGAACTCCAATGATTTCACAGCAAACGCCAAACAATCGGAAACAGGAAAATCGCATTTCTCGCAAAATAGTTCAACCATTACTGAATTCGCGACAGCAGAATCAAAAGCAAGACACGACGAATTAAAATTGGATAACTGTCAGGATTCTCGCATGGCGTTGCCAAAGCAGCCAGAGATTAAGCAGTTGGAAATAGCAACAGACATTTCCGATTCTAAAAATGTGCCATCGATCAGCGAGCCTGTGAAAAAGAAGCTGCAAGAGAAAAGTGATGTTAGAAGAAATTGTATGTTGCCGGAAAGTAAAGAAAAAAATTCTGCCAATGCAGAAGGCTCTGATAAATCACTGAATTTTTCCAAGGCGCCGAGTAAGAATTTGGAAGCTGAAAAGGAGGCAACAGAAGTTAGAATAAATGAAAATTGTGAAGCGAGCATGTTGGCAGAAAATGGAGACAAATTTTCCAGTGCAGATCATGAAGGACTTAATTCAAGCAATACTAATCCATCGAGGTATGTTTCAGAGACTGAAAAACAGGCAATAGAAGTCGGAATAAATAATCCTGAAGCGAGCACGTTGTCAGAGAATGAAGAAAACTTTTCCGGTGCAGATAATGAGCCACTCAATTCAAACAACACTGTTCCACCGAGCAATATTTCAGAGTCTGAAAAACAGACACCAGAAGCTGCA
>NC_071984.1:719830-727309 GCF_026283585.1 Hylaeus volcanicus | reverse complement strand
ATGAAGAGAACTCTGCTAATGCAAATAATGAGCCACTCAATTCAAACGACACTGATTCACCTAGTAATGTTTCTGAAAAACAGGCAATAGGAGCTGCAATAAATAATCCTGAAGCGAGCACGTTGTCAGAAAATGAAGACAACTCTGCCAATGCAGATAATGAGCCACTCAATTCAAACAACATCGATTCACCTAGCAATGTTTCTGAAAAACAGGCAATAGGAGCTGCAATAAATAACCCTGAACCTAGTATACTCTCCCAAAATGAATTAAACTCTGCCAATCTAAACACGGAATCACTCAATTTCCGCAATCTTAATCCACTGACCACCACCGATACCTCAAACCCCGCAAAACCCTCAACGAAACCTGCAACAAACACAGAATATCCAGCCCCAACTCTTGTACCACCCCAGTACGCAAAATTGCAATCACAAGTGCCAAACGTTTCCACGAAAAAAGACCACCGTCGTCCGCCCACGCCACCAAAGAGATCATCCAGCCTCATGGATGTCGATTTCTCAGAAAACTCGAGCACTCGTCCTCTTAATCTCGATGCCAATCTCCCAGAGCCTCCGATCCGCCGCAAAAGGGACAAACGAAAGACAAACGAAATCTCGGTCGAAGACAGTCCACCAAATCGTCCTCCATTGCCCAAAGAAAGCCTCGACGCGTCCAAGCCGCGATTCACCGCATCGCCAGCACAGTCGACACCGATCGAAAGTGTCAGCGATATTCTCAGCGTCATCGGAAGCCTGTCGGAAGTTCCCTCGCGAAACGACGCCGGCTCTCGCGACAACAGCCTGGCCGACTCGTGCCGCTTACCGATTGCTGACGACTCGAGGGTCCGCGGAGCCACGGCTCGTTTCGATAGTGACAGCATCGCCGGATCGCGCGATTGCGTCGGGAACGGCGCCGGGCTTGGCAATGAGGCAAGTCCTGAAATAACGTGCCGCTACGCGCGGGAAAAGACGCGCGAAAAATGCTCGGTGCCCGAGTCGTCGACGACGTCCACCGCGTTAGGATCAGCTGAGCAGTTAAAGAAAGCAGTTATGGAGTCTTTAAACGTCAATAAGGAGACCTTCGAGCGTGAGGAGTCTAGAATTGAAAAGGAAATGGAGAGGTCCGAGAAACGATTGGGAGAGGATGTCGAATCCATACGGGAGCATCAGGTACTCAGCGAGAAGCAGGTTCGCACCAAGGTCGCTAAAAATATAACCAAGAGCACCAAGACGATCCGATCCACCGTCAGCGACGTCAAGAGGAGCGAACAAGTCCTCGGAAATGTTTGTTCGAAGGAGCTGACGACCAGCGAGGAAGAGTTCGAAGAGATATACAATCATTCGAGGATAACAGATGATAGAGCGAGTTGCTATGCTCGCGAAACCGGTGACGACTGTGATCGAACCAAGCAAGGAACCGATAGCAAGGACGAGGAGCGAGGCTCCAGGACCGAACAGTCGAGCGAACCCCAAGGCGACAAGGAAAAGACTGATACAGCGGACTGCCAGGCCCAGGACTCGTCCAGTAGCGCCACCTCGCTGAGCACGGTGAAGTATAATCCAATGGAAGCGTGGCAAGCCGACGTTTGTTCGATAATAGCGGAGGAAGCGAGGAAGAGCAAACTCAGGCGCGAGGACACCGAGTCGTCCAGTCTGAAGAGCAAGCTTCCTCTCTTAAAAAGAGAGGAACCGTACGACCCCGCGACCAGTCACGAGCCTCCATTGTCCCCAGAGCCCATACCTTACTCCCCAGTGGAAGATTTATACTACGTACCCCTGGAAACTGAAGATAATTCCAAAAGTCTCTATGAAAGTGCCATCGGAGTTGTCCCGGAGTCTCTGAAGAACCTCTGCATCAAGCGAATTCTGTCCATGCCGTACGGTCTCCAGGTAATCAACGAGATAACGGTGCCCAAGTTCGACATCTTTGAAAGCCTGCGCTCTATACCGAGCTCTATACCTCTATGCACTGTGTTCGCTAGGACAGGAGTGAAGGGAGTAACTGGGAGCGAGGTTAAAGGCGTTCCAGTAAACATGCATGGCTGGAGTGGAACCTCTGTTTCGGGCCGGAAGAAACCGGAGCGGTTCGAAGGGAAGGAAGAGAAGGCGAAGAAAGAAAAGGCGAAGAAAGAGAAGGAGAAGAAAGAGGAAGCGATGGTGGATGGGAGTTCGTGGCTAGGTCTCACCACCGCAAGAGACCCGAGGCTGCTCGTCTGTCTTTCACCATCGCAGCAGAAGACGGCGATAAAGACCAGCGCCGATAACTTGTTGGACCTCCACAGGAAGTTCCTCAACAGGCACAGCTACTACGAGGAGGAACCACCGGCGAGGGTTCCGGTTCCTAAATACAGGGTCGAGGTACGTCCGGTGGTCCAGGAAGCAGAGAGGAGTCACGGATCCTGCAAACCGGTTGGAATTGACAGCAAGCCGACCAATAGACTACTGGAGATCATAAAGGAGAACTCTGGGAATGATCGGGCTCCTGAGCAATTAAAGAGCACTGTAAATGAGAAAGTGAGGTTCGAGGAAACGAGTCGGTCCGAGTCCACCGCGAGATCCACCGTTGATAAAGGTCGGGAGCGTCTCAAGGCCACTCGCCTCTGCGACTGGTTGCACCTTGCTAGATGCGAGCCCGTCGATGCGCCGTGCCACGCGCTCTCCGAATCTCTCTCCGGATCTCTCTCCGATGATTTATTAATAGAACCGTCGGGTGAGAGAGAGTCCTTTAAGACACCTCCGAGCGTCCCCGCGCGATTTCACAGCAACCAACCGGATACAAAGGATCTCGACGACAACAAACACACATGCTTCGCGATCCCATCCTCGAATTCACCAAAAAGGCCAGACCCTCCAGCCAGAAGCTCCACGCCGTTCAACAGGAGCCCCATCACGCTGAACAGCGCCCTAATCGACAAATCGCCCTCATCGGCCGCCATGATGGATCCCGCTGGCAAGAAGACGCCGCCTCGAAGGACTATCGACCCGCGCTACAACGTAAATCCGGCGCTGATCGACGACAGGGTCGAGGTTCCGCCGCGAACGAAACGCGTGGTGAATGTGGACAGGTCGTGCATCGACACCACGAGCATCTTCGACCAGAGCCCGCCCAGGTGCCACCTGGAGCCGCGCAGGTACAAGAACCCGGAGAATCTCAAGCACGTGACCGCTGCGGAGATCATGGAGAACCTGAAGATGCTCCAGATGGACGCGGAGGATCAGCTGGAGGACACAGGCCGGGAATCACTGTCGAGCGACCTGGCGCAGCAGTTGAGGTATGTAGAATTGCTGGAGAACCAACTGAAGAATGTTATATTGGCCGAGGAGGAGGAGAAGGAGGCCTTCGAGGAGTTCCAGGTGCAGGTGAAGCGGTGGCGGGAGAGAGGAACACCGGAGGAGTCGAAGACGTCGGGAGTGAGGAGCAAAAGCTCCTTGGAGAAGGATGGTTCTATGGAGAAGGATCGCTCGGAAAAGGTAGACAAGGACGGGAAGAAAGAGTCAGAGTCGGAGTCCCGGCAGAAGATTGAGACCCTGGCGCCATCTACTATCGCGAGCGTGGCGCCATCTACCATCGCGAGCGTGGCGCCATCTACCATCGCGAGCGTGGCGCCATCTACCATCGCGAGCGTGGCGCCATCTACCGTCGCGAGCGTGGCGCCATCTACCATCGCGAGCGTGGCGCCATCTACCATCGGCGAGAGTGAACAGCTTCCCAAGATGGCGGCCGAGACGGGCCATATCTCGGAGAGCAACCGAGAAACCACAAGACTCGGGAAACCAAGAACCTCGGCCGTCCTGGTTAACGGCGAGGCGTTCCGTCGCCGGATGTACGACGAGTATGTGGACAAGGTCCTGGAGAGGGAGGAGAGGAAGTATCACAAAGTCGTGAAGATCAGCACGCACGAGGAAATCGGTAAACCGAAGGGGAAATCGGAGATGAGCGCCGTCGAGAGAGAGTTTATCGAGAAGGCGAGGAGCAGACTGAACAAATTCGGAATAAACCTCGACGGGAGCGAGTCGGAGACCGAGGGTGGGAGAGACAGCGAGGGGAGGAGACGAGGGGAAGTCGAGGAGAGGGGCGACATTCCAAGAGCGAAGTGTTTGATCGACGGGAAGGAATTCGGGGACGAGAGAGAATTGCCCGAGCATTTGCAAGAGTTCCTTCGAATATCCGCAACGACGAACGCCAGCGACGGTGAGTTCGCCGACGAGAATCGAAGATTTGCTGTGTTGTTCGTCGTTTTTTTCGATTGCTGGCATTGGATTCGAGTGTTTACCGCCTGACTTTGGATTTGAGAGAGCCGGTTGGCGAGGATTGAATACGTAACAGTCACTAACGCACGTTTCGTAGACGTATCGTGATTTGCATTGTCGTAGGTATCGCGTGCTTGTCGTCACTAACGATACTGAATGGGCTTTCCCTTGGTCGTGTTTTTCGTTGGAATAGAGTTTTCTTTTTTCGTTGACGTTTCCTGTAATTTATTTTTTGTTTTTCAGTGTTGCGTTGCGAGTGGAAGGATCATGGCATTGATTATGTCTTTTTGGAGCTATGTATTTTCGGTGGCATTTTTTAGATCGGTCAATTTAAATTATGTTTATACAGGGTGTCCCAAAAATATTGGAAGTCGTTGAAAGGGGTGGTTCGGGAGGTGATTTGAAACAACTTTTTCCTTAGCCAAAATGTTGTCCGACGCTTCATTAAGGAGTTATTAACAGAAAACCGCGACCAATCAGGTCGCGCGTATGTCGGCGGAGGGCGGTCGCCTAGCGCGCAGTCTACGCCTACCGCGGGCGGTCCACTGGCATCCGCGCGCTCTGATTGGTCGGTGGTTTTTCGTTAATATCTCCTTAACGACGCGTCGTACAACATTTTCGCTAAGGAAAAAGTTGTTTCAAATCACCTCCCGAACCATCCCTTTCAAGGACCTACAACATTTTTGGGACACCCTGTATAGTTGCAAGTGGGATCATCAGGAATACATCTGCAAACTAAATGTGAAAGGATTGATCGCATTTGGTAAATTCCTTCCCGAGTTACATGAAAAGATACGAATTTTGCAGTAATAATTGTTATAAACATTAAGAAATTCAAAAATGTTTTAAATGGGAACGTAATTAATTATTTGACATCATATGTAGAAGATTCCATCTCGATTGGTTAATTTCTTGCCGAGTTACATCAAAAAATAGGAATTTTGCAGTAGAAATTGTTATAAACATTCTTTAATTTCTTAATCTTTATAACAATTGTTACTGCAAAATTCCTATTTTTTTATGTAACTCGGCAAAGATTTTATCAAATGCGATCAATCCTTTCACATTTAGTTTGTACATGTATTCCTGATGATCCCATTTGCAACTATACCAAAAATGTTGAAGGTCCTAGAAACGGGTGGTTCGATTACTTCCGATTGTTTAATATTTAATGGATAACATAGGTACCGACTATTTAATTATCTACAATTCTACAGGGTGTCCGAAATAAGGTTGGAGGTCCTTGAAAGGGGAGGTTCGGGAAGTGATTTGAAACAAATTTTTCCTTAGCGAAAATGTTGTCCGAGGCTTCGTTAAGGAGATATTTAAAGATAACTCTGGACCAATCAGAGCGCGAGTATCCCGGTGGAGCGACCACGGTAGGCGTAGGCTACGCGCTAGGCGACCGCCCTCGCGTTCTGATTGGTCCGGGGTTTTCCGGTAATATCTCCTTAACGAAGCGTCGAACAACATTTTCGTTAAGGAAAAAGTTGCTTCAAACCACCTTCCGAACCACCCCTTTCAACGACCTTCAACATTTTTGGGTCACTCTGTACAATATACGTATATATAATATATTGTTGTTTTTCGTTGGAAAATATTGGGTTGTCCGGAAAGTCCATGTCGATTTTTGGTAGGTGGTACAGGTCTGAATATATCGAAGTGGTTGAAAACAAATAATATGTATACATCCCTTAAAAAATGGAAAGGTTGTGGAACAAAATGGCACCTATGTAATTCAATAAATATATATTAAAATTCAAACGTGTTTTTGAATTTTTCTTAGAAATTGGCACGAACTTTCTGCACAACCTAATATTTTCTATATTTTTTCCTGTATCGTGCTACGCGTGAAATCGGGTTAGGTATAAAAGATTCTACGATACTATTAGAAAAATCAGTTTAATTTACATTTTTGTAGTATTTTTATTGTTGGGACACCCTGTATGTAATGGAACTCGGCTCCAGATGAGGTAACGTTTCATAAACTTGAATCATGTACCTTTGATTCATCCCCTCGAGCCCAGAAAGTAGTACGTAGTATCTGTCAGAATAAATATCCGCCGCCCACCATCTATTCATCTTCGATGGCGAATCGCAACGTTCGACTCGGGTTGGTCGTCTGCAACGTTCATGATTCATACGAGAATGGGAACCTAAATATAGGTGGCATCGAGAAATAGGCCAGTGCTCGTAGAACGTTTCGTCGCGCGTCCAGCCCAACGCCGGAACCACCGTTCCGATTTTGGCTATTTCCAACGAATCGCGAGTTACGACACAATCTACTACATCCGTCGAACCATCGCGAGACCTTCACCCTCTCGGAGCCACATCGTTGCCGTAACAGCAAACAGATTTACGCATCGATTAGGTGTGGAAGAAATATTCTAGGTCTACTCTTGATAATTTTGTAAGATAATTAGTAGACTCTGGATTTCATTCATTTATGGAGTATATTAATTTATAATGTTGTTTCTGAATTAAGCTAAAGGTAAAATTAGGGATCTAGTAAATCATTAATTTATGGAGCAAACGGATCTGTGCGTCGATTAGGTGTGGAAGAAATATTCTAGGTCTACTCTTGATAATTTTGTGAGATAATTAGTAGACTGTGGATTTTATTAATTTACGGAGGTGGGGAAAAAATAATTGTGTACAACTTTGTTGGAAAGAGACAGAACTCAGTTTTATTTCACGTGTCCGATTCTTAGCGTGTCTCAGTCAATACTAGAGATGGCGTGAACTGCTAATTTTGAATCACTCGTGATTCAATAACGTTCATTCTCAATCACGTTCATTCTCAATCACATTGATTCTCAATGACGGATCGACCCAGTCTTACACCTAATTTTCTTTTAACCATACTACTTTGTCTATCTCAATTGTTTTCTACGATCTTCGAACACAACACACATGACATCGTTTATACATTTACAAATCATGTATTATCATTATTTTCTGCACTGCTTGCCTTCTATGTTTCAGTTTGGCACTACTAACGCTAATATAATAACCTAGTATAATAATCGTGAAATATTTATGTTAAATTTGAATTTAATCCTATGGAGTTTAAAAAATAGAATTATTTCCCTGGCTATACTTTGTACACAACATTTAAACCGTTAATAATTGTTAATACAGGGTGTCCCAAAAATGTTGGAAGTTCTTGAACATGGTGATTCGGGAGGTGATTTGAAACAACTTTTTCCTTGGCGAAAATGTTGTC
>NC_071984.1:716809-719430 GCF_026283585.1 Hylaeus volcanicus | reverse complement strand
CTCGGACAACATTTTCGCTAAGGAAAAAGTTGTTTCAAATCACCTCCTGAACCATCCCTTTCAAGGACCTCCAACATTTTTGGGACACCCTGTAAAGCATCCACCGTTATTAATTTTTAATCTATTCATATTTGAAATTATAGCCAGTGAAAAGGTAATAATTATTGCCTGATAAAATACTTCTTTTTTTGTAAATACATCTCTGCTTCTGAATCGATGAAAATTAGAAAATTATTTACAGTTTAGATTTAGATTAACCTAACCAGGCCACATCCAACCTTGCTAAATGCATCGCAGACAGGAAGCTTAAATATTCCATGATATCCGATTTCACCGCTTGTGAGCTTCGCTATATTGTATTATTTCGTATATTGCGCAAAGCTCCGGTTAATGTATTTCTGTATTTTCTACTTTTTTTTTTTTGGACGTTCAGGGCATGCTTTCTTAGTTGTAGGGCGTGGTTATGATTTTGCGACAAAGGGGAATGACAATGAAAGCGATCTGCTGCACGAGATCGACGGTGCTTTGAAAGTCGGCAAAGGATTTCTGTTTGGGAAAGGTGCGTCTCACGATCTTGCTTGGTTAAGTAGAGCATGCTTTTTAATTAAAAACAAAAATACAGAGAAAAGAAAATATTTTCTCGGCACTGGCTTGAATTATTATTTTTCTGTTCTCCGTAAAGCCTTCATTTTAAATTAAAATACTTCAATGAATATAATTAATTAATTAATTACTTAATATAATTAATTTAATATAATTAATTTAATATAATTAATAATTAATTTTACTTGAATTGAGTCAATATCAATAATTACAGTATAAATTGAAGTATTAATACAATTAATTAAAGCAGTTATTATAATTAATACTTGAATACAAAATGATATATTGTGAATATATCTGAAAACAAAGATATTTAAAACAATCTATTGCACTAAAATTAAAAAAATGATACAGGATCTGCCAACATGGAGATGAGAAACATTTTCAACACACTACTGCATATTGTGCATTGAGATGTTTATTATTAAAATACCAATCTCACGAAAATAATACATTGTGAATATATCTGAAAACAAAGATATTTAAAACAATCTATTGCAGTAAAATTAAAATAATGGAACAAGTTCTGTACACTTATTCGATTCCTAGAATTATCTCCAAAAATTTGGTTCTCTCACTCTGGAATACATCTAACGTCTACTTTCACTCAATAATACACAAAAGAATTCAGAAACTCTAAACATACACATATAAATGTACGACATCACTCACTCTAGAATATAACTAACGTCTCATTTCTACTCAATAATACACAAAAGAATTCAGAAACTGTATATACTCAATAGTTCCGTTTGAAGATCGAAGCGATATCGTCGAGCCGCGTCGCAGGCCTATTCTAAATCGTCGGTTCTGCGTAGTTGAACGACGCAGAGCGTTCGGGGATGGCGTCGGTGTCCGTGTCGGGCTCGCGAGCGTCTCGACGCCTCTCAGTCCTTGGACGTCTTTCGAGCGTCGTCCATCACCGCGCACGAATTCGACCCGACACGCAACCGACCGACGGTCTAACCGTTAGACTCCAACGCCATGCTGGAGAAAAGTGAGTGCGCGCGACATAGTGACGATTCTCGTGCAGTGGGTGGCGACGCGACGGTAGTGGCGTCACGGCGCCTTAAGGATTCGTTCAACAGGTTGTCCTACGAACGCAGAGGTCTGCTTTAAATTAGGACGCGGTCGACCGAACACTTCCGGCCACTTGGACGCGTTTCACGGATTTTTCATCCCTAATCGTCCCTTTTCCCTTGTTTCTTTTTCTCTCGTTCAAAGTGACATGTTCCCTTTCAGGTTCTTTTTAATCAAGGAAGACAAGTTCTGTAGTGTGCGAGGTTGATTTTAGCGTCGGAAGATCTTACGGTTCATTTTACCTTTCACCGTTGGAGAATTTTCTGACGGGATGATTTTTGTGTATAGTTTAAATCGTGTATAATTATTAAGTTGGTTTAGGGAAGTTTATTGTCAGGTTTCTACGGAGTGGAATTAATTAGAAGGCTTAGGATGGCGGATTTGGATAGATGCTCTCTGTATGGATTAAATGCTGTTTTAGTGGTTAGCGAAAAATGGCGATGGGTTCTGTAACTTTATTTGTGAAATTTAATGAAGAATTTAATTTGAAGTGAGAGAAGTGTGTGTGTGAGAGAAGTTTTATTAGGAGGATTTTATTTTCTTTATGGTATATTTAAAACGTTTTTAAATTCTGTATGTTATATATGTAAATGATAATTGTATAAATGTTATACAATAATAGTAATAACAACGTATACAAGGGTGTCCCAGAAATGTTGGAAGTCATTGAAAGGGGTGGTTCGGGAGGTGATTTGAAACAACTTTTTCCTTAGCGAAAATGTTGTCCGAGGCTTCGTTGAGGAGATATCAACGGAAAACACTGACCAATCAGAGCGCGAGGATGCTGGCGAAGGGCGGTCGCCTAGCGCGTAGCCCACGCCTACCGCGGGCGCTCCGACTGGTTGAGGGTTTTCTCTTAATATCTCCATAACGAAGGCTCGGACAATATTCTCGCTAAGGAAAAAGTTGTTTCAAATCACCTCCCGAACCACCCCTTT
>NC_071984.1:712144-716709 GCF_026283585.1 Hylaeus volcanicus | reverse complement strand
GAAAATGTTGTCCGAGGCTTCGTTAAGGAGATATTAACAGAAAACCCTCGACCAATCAGAGCGCCAGGATGCCGGCGGAGGGCGGTCGTCTAGCCTACGCCTACCGCGGCCTACTCGCGCTCTGATTGGTCCGGGGTTTTCTGTTAATATCTCCTTAACGAAGCCTCGGACAACATTTTCGCTAAGGAAAAAGTTGTTTCAAATCACCTCCCAAACCATTCCTTTCAATGACTTCCAACATTTCTGGGACACCCTTGTATACATTGTTATTACTATTACTGTATTACATTTATACAATTATCATTTACGTATATAACATACAGAATTTAAAAACGTTTTAAATATACCGTATATCAATAACATTGATTATATAATATATTATTATAATATATAAACGTCATAATTTACATACATATAACATACAGAATTTAAAAACGTTTTAAATATACCGTATATCAATAACATTGATTATATAATATATTATTATAATATATAAACGTCATAATTTACATATATATAACATACTTAATTTAAAAACGTTTTAAACAAACCTCAAATAATATCCTACACATAAAAATTACATATATGGCATAGTACTTACATAGTACTTTTAAATATGACACATACATATGTAGTATAATAACGAAACTAAAGTAATTCTCTTTTCTTATCTGCACAATATTATAAACTTTACTTGTATCGTTACAACTTATTCAATTTCTCAATTGATCACTTCAAGAATACCAGCACTAGATAATTTAATTATTTAGCATGGTTCAAGTAAAGTTTAACGGTTGCAAATTAGAAGGCCAGTGACTCATTATACGTGTACGTAAATAAATACGCGTTCTCTTAGTGGAAGCGCTGCACTACTCGATGCTGTTCGACATTTCGAAGGATTTGAAACACGAAGTATTAGCAACGAGCCGCGAAAACTGTAATATCAGATGAAAACACAAAACAGCGTGTACATCGCCGGTCTTCGATTACATAAAGGTGTCGCGTTACCGCTCCACAGATTGCACGAAAATGCAATATACGTGTATGCCGAGGCAGAACTTGCACGCTATTTTCGTTTGTCAGCTTCTACTCATTTCCGCTCGCAGACAATTTTCCGCCCGGAAATTTTGATTCAAGATTAATATACATATTTCGAACGTGTTTTATCAGTCTAATCGAACCTCTCGTTATATTTCACACGATAAAAATTAGCTCTATAAATGAATAATTTATAAGTAATTCTTTTTTTAAGTAAAGAATTTCAATTAGGGAGAAAGAAATTAATTCAATAATTTTTATTTCAAGTATGTCGTATTATATTATTAAAAATATATAATGTTATTAGAAATGTATATAATATTATATTTTGGTTGTAATAATTGATCATTTCGATGAATAATCTTTGTTTTAAGTGAAGAATTTCAATTAGTGATGAGAAACAAATTAACTGAATAATTTTTATTTCAAGTATGTCGTATTACATTATTAAAAATATATAATTTGATTAGAAATATATATAATGTTATATTTTGGTTGTAATAATTGATCATTTTAATGTAGTAAATAATTTGATAATAATAATTTCACTTAATGAAATCGAATAAAAGAATTCAGTAATTATTATGTAAAATATAATATTATATACAAATCCATTTAATCATATATAACGACCATATTGCAAATAGCAATTTATTCATATCATCGTTCAAATTAAATAAGTATTTAAAAATCATAACTAATTAAACAATTTTCTTTCTTTATATTATTCTTCTATTTTAAATAAAATATAATAATATTCAATAAAATTCGCATATTCACATTTTTCTACAAACAGGATTTAAAAAGCAATTATAAACGTTCCTCCTTTATAATTCAGTACACTTTATTTAAATTAATTTGAAGCTCTTGGCAATTGAGAAACCATTAAAGTTAAAAAAGGATTAAAGTCCTTAGAGATCCAACGTACAATACCACAGTTCAAAAGATATTTATCTTCCTGTTCTCGGACCTTTTCTGCTTTTCTCTGCTCTTTTTCCTTTTTTTTCCTTTGAAGCTCATCAAACTCACTTCCGTATTAATAGCCCGCGCCGGTCTCGTAAAGAAGCAATTTAAGAACCCTTTAGTACGTCCTTTATCATGATTTAAGACCGCTGAATAACGTCTCGGTCAGCCTTAACCCTTTACAGGGTAACATCGTCTGTTATCACACTGTACATGCTTGTCAAATTTCATATATATAACCAACATTTGAAAAACCAACATCGGATCAATTATAGTAGAAACGAGTGAAATTTTATTCCTAAGAATTTTTTCTTTTTTTTATTATATTATATTTTTCTTTTATTTATTTTTCAGTTATTAGCAACTACATGAATTTCTGGTTTGTCTAAATTTGGCTTAATAGTTTTGTTTGTTTAAGAATTCTTATCCCTTCTATGGTTTGTTTTGTTTTTATAGTGTTTACAGAGCTACTTTTTTCTATTTTTGTGTGAATACTCCTTAAGTCTTTTACATGTACTTGGCGTAATTTTTTTATGGGGATAGTATTTACACAAAGCTACTTTATATCTCGCTCATACGTATTGCATTTTTCTGATACTTTTTTCTTACAGACACTTCTGATTGCCTCATTATCTCATTTTTTTTGTTTATTATTTATCTTACGCCACAGAAGTTTCCGATGCTTTTAAATTTTATTCGCACATGAAAAAACTGTTTTTCAAATCGTACAGGATTTGAACCCGGGTTATCCGCGTGGTAGTCTTCTACGCTACGCACTGCTCCACCGTCCGCCTCAAACCTTCTGTGGTAATATTTGAATTAATACTTGTTTCTATAAGTTTCGCTTGCAATTCGGCGAAATATCAGTTTTATTTCTTCAGTTTTATTTCCATTATCAATCTTATTGAACCATTCTGACGTATGCACAAATTAAAAATTTTGAAAGTAATTTATAATTTTGTAATTTTTATATATATTGTACATATAATCCAAGTATATTTATACAAAAATTGAGGTAAACATTTGATGACGAAAATACTAGGAAAAAATGTAAAATATTCGTATACCTTTTTAAAATATTTATTCTTTTTTGGTATAATTACTATATTTTTTTTTTTTGTGTGAATCTGTAGACAATGAACTAACTGTTTATTCGTTACTCGCTAAATAAAGATTTCGATTTAAATTAAAGAACATAAATTAAGGAATTCGACCCAATAATTATCACGAATAAATTATTATAGATTGTTTTTATCCCTCAGCTATCATTGGAATTAAAGTTTGCTCGTTTCTACTTTATTATTGTAATAGTATGAAAATACGAGAGACGTTTAAGATGTACATCTTTTTCAGTAGTAAGAATTCTTTAGTTAAGTATTCAGATCTAATCACTTGAATATTTAGAATATTTTTGCATTAAGGATTTATTATATTTAGAGTTTGCTTGACGGAGCCCCTCTGTTTTTCATTCGCTATCTCCGACAGGAGATAATCGTGGCATGATTCCAAAGGTCACGTTGCCTGTCAATGCGGATATTACCTTTAAATAGAGTATGTGTGAAATAGACGAAGCGATTGATGAACACGCAGGCATTGACGCTAATTTTATTTAACTTCTCTCCCCGAAATCTTGGCTAAAATAGGTACTAACAAAAACCGGTAAAAGTTTGAAGATTGGTATATTCTATTTTTCTATTAAATATTTACAGAAATCTGCATTTGGTGCAATACAAAATTTATTCAGGGATTATAAATCCCTGAAACATTTTTTTTATGAAAAGCTGATAAATATTTGGAAATTAATTACGTTAAATTAAAATAAAAATGACTTATGAACACAAAGGAAATGGTTTAAGATTGAATGATAAGGTTATGTATACATAACACTGTCAGGAACCTATTGCGTATTATTTAACGAAATAGTAAGAGAATTACTTTCTGCTGTGAATGTACAATTTATAACATCTGAAACACAGACGAGGCGTCATTAATATTTCTTCAAATATATTTTCGTTTTTATCTATTATTGTGGCGATTACATTCTAGACAGTTTAGATAGTTGCATTGCACAAAGCAATTGAATTAAATAATCAATCGTGGGTTGTATATTTTATACTCTGATCCTAAAGAATGATATCTATAACATAATTTACGCTACATATAAGAGATATACAGGGTGTCCCAGAATTAGTGTAAGACCCGGAAATGGGGGGTAGCTGAGACGATTCTGAACAACTTTTTCCTTTGCTAAAATGTCGTATGAGGCTTCGTTAAGGAATTATTAACAGAAAACCCCGGACCAATCAGAGCGCGAGGATGTCAGTGGAGGGCGGTCGCCTAGCGCGCGTAGTTCACGCCTACCGCGGGCGCTCCATTGGCATACTCGCGCTCTGATTGGTCCGGGGTTTTCTGTTAATAACTCCGTAACGAAGCCTCGAACAACATTTTCTCTACGGAAAAAGTTGTTTCAAATCACCTCCACTCTCTGTATACAGGGTGTCCCAAAAATGTTATAATACCTTGAAAGAGGTGGTTCGGGAGGTGATTTGAAACAACTTTTTCCT
>NC_071984.1:676065-712134 GCF_026283585.1 Hylaeus volcanicus | reverse complement strand
TGAAAGAGGTGGTTCGGGAGGTGATTTGAAACAACTTTTTCCTTAGCAAAAATATTGGGTGGCGCTTCGTTTTTGAATTATTAACGAAAAACCGCCGACCAATCACAGCGCTCGAGTAGCGCGCGCTCAGGCGCGATAGGCTGGCCCGATGGCTGGGCCGAGCGTCCTGGCTCGAGCTGGCCTCTCGCAGCTGAGTGCGCGCTACTCGAGCGCTGTGATTGGTCGATGGTATTTTTCTTAATAATTCAAAAACGAAGCCTCGTACGACATTTTTGCAAAGGAAATTGTTGTTCAAAATCGTCTCAGCTACTCGGCTACTATACAGTCTCAGCTGTTGTTCAGAACCCATTTTTGCTTCTTATACTAATTCTGAGACACCTTGTATATAATATCTAGAAAATTCCATAAATTTTGAAATTTTCCTTGAAATTATTCCTTCAATTTCCGGCTCTTACAGGAGTTCTGGACACCCTGTATGTATCTAGCATTACTTTCGTCGACACATAATTGTTAAATTGTAAATGAAAGCAGGACAACTTGTTGAACTACACTAATTCACACTATACAACAAGATACATGTGCGTTGTTTATTAGTTTCTTCGGAATTTGAATAGTTTAAATAATTTCAATTGTTTCTGTTTATCGTTGCTATTATTATCATTTTGCGTAGAGTAGCAGTCGCTATCATTAATTGGACACTTTCAACAGACACGAAGAAAAACTGACTGGATTCTTAAAATCCTGTTTGATGTTTTCAGAGAACGTTATGTTCGCTCCCACGTTTAAAGCTTCGTCCGCGACACCAGGTAAAGTTGCAAACGAAACGTGTGAAAACTAACAGAATGATTTGTACCATTGTTGATTGTACGTTTCTTTGAGAATGACAGAAGGAAAATGATAACGTTCGACGAGACAAACTTGTATTAATAATTTTTAATATTATCAGAATCACAGTGCACTAATAAGGAGTGGAAATTTCCTGTAAATACTACTTATTTGAATTTAATGAAATTCCGTCGCCATTCGTGGCTAAATGGGTCAAAGTTCGTTAAAGTTTCAACGTAATCCGGATTTCAGGAAATATTGAATTCGTATTTTGATAATTAATTATCTGTTTCAAGTAGATGTAAATAAATGTCTTTTAAATTCAGTTTTCTTCTAATGCCTTCTAAAATAATATTTTAAATAAAATAAATGGATTTGTTTGTTTTGTTCTGATGAATAATAAAAAACAAGTCAAAAAATAAATTTTGGTGGCTATGAAAGTAATTTATGTCTACGTGAACGTTTTCATGTGGACAAAATTCTAAATATGTAGAATAAATTCTATGCGAAAGAATTATTGATTTATTTATTGATAACGAGTGAATAAGTAAAGAATTTTATGTTAATTACAAATTACAAATTTAACCTCTGGGAAGCCAAACTGATAAACTGTATAAAATAAAAGCTGAGAAATATTGATATAAAAAATATTGTTTTACATTCTACAGCAAACTAAAAAGAGAGATTTTTTGGGGAATTAAAAAAAAACAAATTTTAAGTTGCATAATAACAAATAATTTTGTATTTAACAATACATATTTCAAAGTAAAAAAACAAATATTTTTGTGGCTTTTAAACTATGTGTTTTTAATTAAAAATCATTTAAGATTGTACAATTTATACTTTTTCTTTTTTTTAATTCCCAAAGAAGTCTATTTTTATATATTTACACTAGACTGCATTAAAACAGAATGATGTAGTATAAAATTTTACATAAGAACAAATTACTTCTAATACCAGCAATTTATTTATCTTTTTACTTGGAAAAGTATTGAATTTACATTTAACATAGGACTCTTTGCTTTTTCTAATAAATTATTTACAAGTATGACAACTCTGTTGCATTTTATTTTTTATTTAAATAATCCACATGAAATTTCGGAATTTGACTTGTGCTGCAAATGAACATAAATTTTGATGATGTGATAGATTAATAAATTTATCAATTTTAACCAATTTTGTTAATTATAACATTTCACACGACTGTTAGGTGCTTATGCGCTCAAGTATGCATGCTTATGTTTATTAATTATAATCGTTGCAGAAAAAGATTATACAAATTCATTAAAAAAGAAACAAATTATAAAAAATGTGTAACAATTATGTGAAAATTAGATCAATATTTTTTTACTCTAGCTTTTGCTTCTTGGATACAATTTTTATTAATTACTTTGCATTAGATGTTGACTAGTAAATTTAAAATTGACTAAATGTTTGACTAAAATAAAAATAAAAATTGACTTAATATTTGACTAAAATAAAAATAAAAATTGACTAAATATTTGACTAAAATAAAAATAAAAATTGACTTAATATTTGACAGATTCAAATAAAAAGTAAAAGCTTTTCCAAAATGTTTAATATAGTAGTGGTGAACACTTAAACGACGTTTTCTTTCACGTTTAATATTAATTGTTTATACTTGAATTTTAAATTTAAAAAATCAGATATAATCTACACCACTTGTGTCTCATTCAAAAATATAAGTAAAAAATCTCTTTTGGAAAATCCTTTCAGTAAAGCTTCACACTTTCTTTGTGGTGTCAAATTACACTTATTTACAAAAAAAAGGGGTCAAACTGTATGAATGTTAGAAAAACTATTTATTCAGTGCAATAGAATTTTGGAATAGATATCTTTCCTATTTGTGTTCCTGCGTCCCAAAAAAACCCTTCCATTTTTTTCAAATCAATGTTAACAAAAAAGTTAACGTATAAATAGAATTTAATCATAATTGTGTTATTTCTATTTTGTTTTACAAAGATTATTTCCTTGAAAGTTAAAAGTACACTCTAATGCCAACAGATGCAATAAATTCTTAACTATTTTATTATTTTATTATTTTTATTATTTTATTATTTCCCTCCCATTGGGAGGATATTCAAACAACAGTATCACTACAGCAAAATTGTCAGAGATCGCGAAAACTATTTCATAATTAAGCGGAATGAAAGCAACGGAATAACAATAGAAAATAATTTCCTCTCTCGATAATAAAGGTATCCGTATCGAGAATATCTCTTCCTCGAATCTTTCTAACAAGGCTCAGCATGAAGATAAGGGAGATACGTTCAATGTTACGGCTATTAATGTTACCTTACTTCGCGAAGTATTTTAGTATTGTACCAATTGAAACGAAAATTGGCATCGTTTGCAACAGCCTGCTCCAGAAAACTAGACCTGCATTGTGTTTTAATATCCGTTCTCCAATTACAATTAGACGTGGCTTAATATCGACGCCCACCGAAATTCTAATTTTACTTTTGCCTGTTGGATTAGTATAGTGGCAGAGTTATGTCTACAGAGTTTACGAAGGCTCGAGGGAAACTGAGAAACTTTCGATAGTATTTTCGATTTATTTTTGCCATAGTGATCGTTAGTCCTAGGAGGATTAAAGAATATACAGGGTGGTCCGTTTAAATGAGGCCATCTAAATATAACCTACAATTGTGGGAGTACAAAAAATATTTTGTGTACTATTTGGAATGGTTTTAAGGAACTATTATATCACAAAACAATATTTTTTTAGAAAAGGTTATTTTTTTAGGAGTTATTAAGATCATCGATGTTTTTGTGATAGATAACTACAATTTTTTTGTATTGCATTGTGTAACTGATGGAGAAATACGTTCAGATATGTATAACATGACCTTGAAATGACCTTGAGCTTTGAAAATTGAAGTTTTACCTTTGTTTGTTGATATACAGGGTGTCCCACGCAATTGGGACAGGATATAACTCCTAAACGGTTGGGAATAGAAAAAAATGTTATAAGTGAAAGTGATGTTATGCACCATAAGAAACCATTTAACTTTCACTTGTAACATTTTTTTCTATTCCCAACCGTTTAGGAGTTATATCGCAATTGTTTAGAAGATAAAGCCTGTACCAGTTGCGTGGGACACCCTGTATATGTATATGTATATCTATGTATTCTGTAATTGCATATATATATTATATGTATATTACATAATATCACATTTAATATTTGTACATTACATCTAACTCTTCAATATACGGGGTGTCCCAAAAATATTGGAAGTCCTTGAAAGGGATGGTTCGGACGGTGATTTGAAACAACTTTTTCCTTAGCGAAAATGTTGTCCGAGGCTTCGTTAAGGAGTTATTAACAGAAAACCGCGACCAATCAGAGCGCGCGTATACCGGCGGTGGGCGGTGGCCTAGCGCGTAGCGCACGCCTACCGCGAGCGCTCCACTGGCATCCTCGCGCTCTGATTGGTTGGTGGTTTTTCGTTACTAACTCCTTAACGAAGCCTCGAACAACATTTTCGCTAAGGAAAAAGTTGTTTCAAATCACGTCCACCCTGTATATACAGGGTGTCCTAAAAATGTTGTAACACATTGAAAGAGGTGGTTCAGGGGGTGATTTGAAACAACTTTTTCCTTAGCGTAATTGTTGTCCGAGGCTTCGTTAAGGAGTTATTAACAGAAAACCCCGACTAATCAGCGAGCGCTCCACTGGCATCCGCGCGCTCTGATTGGTCGGTGCTTTTTCGTTACTAACTGCTTAACGAAGCCTCGAACAACATTTTCGCTAAGGAAAAAGTTGTTTCAAATCACCTTCCGAATCACCCCTTTCAAGGACTTCCTAAATTTTTGGGACACCCTGTATATATTTATATATCATATACAGGGTGTCCTAGAAATAGTCTAAGACACGAAAATGGTCGGTAGCTGAGACCATTCTGAACGACAATGTCCTTTTCAAAAATGTCGGATGGTGCTTCGATTTTTAATTATTAACGAAAAACGAAGCATCATCCGACATTTTTTTTGGATTATTTCTGGGACATCCTGTATACACAATATACCTATGTATATATTCTTTAATCCTTCTGGGACCAACGCTCAATTTGTTAAATGAATAATCGTATCCACATCAGATTAAAATAGAAAATAAAAATTTTGTTTTGATTTCATAAAAGATCATTTTGGAAAATTTTTGTACATTATGAAGTAAGATCATAGGATCCAGATTTTCATTGTAAACGTATGTTACAATACTTTAGACCGGCATGTATTAATTATGGAGGCACAAGAAGTACTCTTCTCACTAAACTATACAAAATTCCGTCGGTTTGATGAATGTTGCTGAAAATAGTTTGACTGTGAAGTCGAATCAAAACAAACTGATAGCTCGAGGTTACTTCCCTAAATTATAAATTGCATCAGGTAATCGGTGCTCCTATTTGCACGCAAGTATGAGCAAAAATTCTTATTTATTCTTATTCTTATTTATTTAATTGTTAAACAAGAGATAGAAGATAAGCAATTTGTTATCCGTTGATAATTAAACAGAAATTAGAATTTGTGTTATAAAATGATAGAATTCATCTCGAAGGAACAGGAACTCAACAGGATACTCATGATTAATCATTTAATCAATTATTTTATCATGTATACAGTATTCAGGATAAATATCGTGACATATAATCAGACTTTTTGATTTCTTTTTTTAATCTATTACTCCAGTGAAATTTTGTCTATTTTTACATATGTTACAGTCTTCCTGCCTTTTAGAAGGACGTCAGTACGTTTAATAAACAGTATGGTAGAGATAATCCATTTAGTGGTTTTGAACAGCCTATTAATTTTGTTTCAAATTAGCTCGTTGACTCATAGGCTAAGAACATACTTCACGTTTATAATGCGAATACAAACAGATGGATGCCTACACTAATAATAGCATTCAGTTCAATTTAGACTCGAATGCACCTAATACAATTTCAATTTATTCAAAAATTCTTTAATATCAAATTCTAAAATTAAATTAAAGATACATAAAAGTTAAATCCATTAAATACATTTAATTTAAATACGATAAATTTTATTTTCTTTCTTTCAATTTCAAACTTACTTTTGTAAAAAATAAAAAACTATTGAATGAATATTACTTTATTTCGCAATATTTTTTTTACAAATAAAAGGCTCTTTTTGGTATTCATTAATATTGCAAGGATTTTTTTATTAAAATCGTTCCCTATATAATAAATAACAGAAAATTTGTCTACCCACTAATAAAAAAAAAAATCAACCTAAAATTATTAGAAGGAAAAGAACAAATTTTATTGCAAATTTTTATTGCTAATAAAAAAAAGATATCAAACAAAAATTATTATAAGAAAAAGAACAAATTTTATTGCAAATTCAATGTTCAAATTGTTAGGTTATACATACGGTGTTCTTTTTACAGAAGATGTAACAGTTATTGTCAATGCTTGTATAATCAATTTGATGATTCATAACAGACGATTCAGCTGTCTCGAGTTTAACTTCTTAGAACCTACGGAGTCCGGAAAGAAACGTAACTATTTATGCTGCCAACATAAATTCTATTTTTACATTGTTATTTATGCGCCCATCTTGCTAAATCGAACACGATGAAAATACGCAAGAGCAGAGAAAAAAGAAGAGGGTAACAGCATTTATGTTCATTTATCCAGAATGGTTGGTTGGTGTATTTCCTTTTTAACTTAATGCTTGTTTTAATTTACATGAATTTCGCTGTGCACGTTTTGTTGAATCGAAACCATAAACACTGTTGTATCAAATGTACATAAATATATCATGTAACGATCTTGGATAATTATTCACAAATAGTTTGGTCAATCGAGAGAGTCAAAAGTTGTATTATGTATGCTTAAGGCACTATTAACTTTATTAATACCTGAAATTTGAAAGTTTGTTTCAAATGTAGTCACTATTATGATATCAATTTGAAAATTAGAGCATTACTGATGAAATTTCTAAGTGTATTTTCTTACTTTCTTTTAGAAACTAAATACTAAATATAGTCACTAATAGATACTAAATATAGTCACTATTATGATATCAGTTTGAAGATTAGATCATTACTGATGAAATTTTTAAGTGTATTTTCATATTTTCTTTTGGAAACTATCATACAGAAAAATATAATACTTTTTTGGTACCTAACGTTCAACAAAATTCTAATATATCTCTTCTCACTAAACTATACAAAATTCAATTTACTATATTGGTTCCTGAATAATTAATAAAAGATATAAAAAGCTGAAATAAATGTTCCTAGTAAATTCTTCTTTGGCAGTTTGTACAATTGAGTTCTATCGAATACCAACGTAACAAGTTTTATTAGATGTTACTTATAGTTTGTTAAGACGAACTTGACAAGCAATAAAAATGAAAGATAAACGAAATTGGATCTATTATTTGTTCAACAATAACAACCAATCTGTATTAATATAAAAAGAAAAGAAGCTTCCTGAAATAACTATCCAATTGAATACAGTAGGGTCTCGATTATAGTTACCTCGATTACTGCACGAGGTTCGAGCAATAATCAAGGTAGGGTCAATATAAATAACCAGAATTGTTCGAAGTGGTGTTTTCATCCTTAACCCATTCGCTGCCAACTACGAGATGTCTCAAATTTAAAATTGATTCCAATTACTCAGGGGTCAGTATCAGATATATGCGGGTGTAGTAAATATAACAAGTTATGTTAATAACCTTTCATTATAAACAAACAAAAATACAATTGAGAATATTATATGAATTGAGAATACTCGTTACTTCCAGTGTACACTGTGTCAGGTCGTAGTACATTTTAACCTTGCCAATTTCAATATATCTGTCAACCTTGATCGTATTTCCTGTAATACTTGTACGATTCTTCTTGTGTTATTTTAATAATTACCACCAGGTATCCTTCGCTCAGATAAAATACTAGAATTTTACAGCAGCAACTCCTATTTCTGGAGAGCACCAAAATACTGTTGCTTCATCAGCAAATTATTTGCTTCATGAAACAAGCAATTCATCCCTTCGTTTCCTCTTATTGGAATGACTGTCGCTGCTTATATCAATCAAAGACGGCGGAAACAGAAAATGCACAAGAATTTACAACGATAGTACATATACTTTAAGCGCACACAACTACTTATCAAATAATGGTAAACACTATCTAGTTTTAACTGTTTTTACTTACGGATTTTACTTACTCTTTTATTGATGATGTTATATGCTCCTCTTCTTGTTGTAATAGATAAAAAATATGTGTCGCACTAATAAAACTACTATTATGATTTTAATGCGTCCACACACGTATTACAAGGCAACGTTACTGTCTCTTGTGGATTATTTCTTGCAGTATCTGGTGAAATTTTGTTCTTCTGTCTTAATAACCTGCATCCAGTTATTCCTCACTGTAACCTATGTCTGTCAAACGATACACAAGTAAACCCTTTTCCAAGATCGTTTGACGTAATGGACCGAGAAATCGGCGAGGGAGTCACGATTCTTTATGTAATATGCTTCCGTGGCCAAGATTAGCAAGTCTCCTACAGATCTCGAATGTTGATTTTGGCTCGTTCTCACTGTACTCACACCAACCCAGCCACAACTTCCACCGTGCACATGCTGCGGAGCAAAGACCCTAACGCAACTTTCTTGAACTCGAGTCAAACGTTGTTTACCCGAAACCCGAACCCATCATTTGGTTCGATCATTTATTAATTCAAACGAACGAATGTTATTTACGATGTGGGATGTAATAATAAAATGTAACCTAAACCAGTAATTCTTGGAATGTTGATAGTTGATATGATGTAACTTAGATAGATGAAATGAATTTGGAAAGAATTTATTTTTGCTATTTTGGAAAGAATTTATTTTATGTGTTTTGTATTCGGTTCCTTTGAAGCATGAAATCTATGAGTCATGCTACTGAATGGAGTGCGCAAAATGCATGTGAGCTTAATTTCTTCGAGTTTCGATTTTTTTTTTTGTTTTTTGTATTTTCTTTTATTGAAGTTGTTTGGAGTTGAAACATATAAAATATATAAAATGTGTAATATATCAAGAATATATAATCAAGAATATATAATAAAGATTTACACAATAAATACAATCTATAAGGTATATAAAACATATAAAATATGTAAAATGTATAATATATCAAGAATATATAATTTATATAAAATATTTTAAATGTATAAAATTGTATAAAAAGATTCTGTTTGTAGCAGAACTACTTCAAATCATTCAATCTACAGTTGGCTGGATGATATATACAATAAATTCAAACTGTAAAATATATAAAGCATATAAAATATATAAAATGTATAATATATCACGAATATATAATTTATATAAAATATTTTAAATGTATAAAATTGTATAAAAAGATACTGTTTGTATCAGAACTATTTAAAATTATTCAGTCTAGAGCCTGAAAGCCATAAAGGATTTCAAATGTTTATTTACCATTGTCTGATTGACATATTTGTTTTCAGTAACTCTGTTAACAACGTGAATTCTTATTGTTAGGCATTTGGTCACCTGGAAGTGAGCCACCGCCAGACCCCAAGGAGCCAAGTCCTCATCGAAAAGAGTCTCAAAAGGACGACGGAATCCCTCCCGTTTGGACACCTTCCAGCGCCGGAGCCAGTCCTGTTCCAGAGAGAAAGGAATTTCGACCGGTGCAATTTGAAAGCCCCGTTCTAAGCCGAAAAAAACTAGCACAGCAGGAAGTGAGTTATCAAGATTTGCGCCACGATTCTTTCTATCTACGCGTAAATTTAAATGTTTTGTTAAAATTTTTGCTAAAATTGTATCGTCATGAACATTTTTAAAATAGCAAGTACATGATGTTTAAAATATTATTGTATACACGTTAGAATTCTTTCCTTTTTCTTATTAAATTAGTTTTGGGTATAAAAGTTTAGTTTTTATTATTTTTATTGTTTTGCTGCTTCATTTCAATATTGTAAAATGTACGTTGTAATACTCTTTACAATATACAGGGTGTCCCAAAAATATTGTAACACATTGAAAGGGGTGGTTCGGGTGGTGATTTGAAACAACTTTTTCCTTAGCGAAAATGTTGTCTGAGGCTTCGTTGAGGAGATATTTAGAGAAAACCCTGGACCAATCAGTGCGCGAGGATGCCGGCGAAAGGCGGTCGTCTAGCGCGTAGCCTACGCCTACCGCGGGCTACTTGCGCTCTGACTGGTCCGGCATTTTCCGTTAATATCTCCTCAACGAAGCCTCGGACAACATTTTCCCTAAGGAAAAAGTTGTTTCAAATCAAATCCCGAACCACCCCTTTTAAGGTGTTACAACATCTCTGGGACACCCTGTATACAGGGTGGACCATTTTAAATTCCACAGTAGAATTTCTCTTAAACTATAAGACAAAGCGAAAAATGTTTCGAACAAAAGTTGCTCAATTTCGAGGGAGAAATATTCAAGGTGTTACAACATTTCTGGGACACCCTTTATACAGCGTGGATCATTTTTAATTCCCCAGTAGAATTTCTCGGAAACTATAAGAGTTAGCGAAAAATGTTTCGAACAAAAGTTGCTCAATTTCGAGGAGGAAATATTCAAGGTGTTACAACATTTTTGGGACACACTGTATACAGGGTAACACCTTGTAAGGGGTGGTTCGGGAGGTGATTTGAAATAACTTTTTCCTAAACGAAAATGTTGTCCGAGGCTTCGTTAAGGAGATATTAACAGAAATCCTCGACCAATCAGAGCGCGAGGATGCCGTCAGGGGACGGTCGCCCAGCGCGTCGCCCACGCCTACCGGGGCCTACTCGCACTCTGATTGGTCCGGGGTTTTCTGTTAATATCTCCTCAACGAAGCCTCGGACAACATTTTCGCTAAGGAAAAAATTGTTTCAAATCACCCCCCAAATCCCTTTCAAGGACTTCCAAAATTTTTGGTGCACCCTGTATATTTTCTTTATCGTACCACAGGAATAAACAAATTGTAATCTCTAAAGAGAATTATAAGCGTTAATATTCGAAACGTCTCTTCTACAAAATGTTAGTAAAGATGACTTCTTTCATTCGTTTTGTTTAAAATTTCTCTTGACCCATTTCAAACACCTTTAATATTTCAAATTGGTATTTTTAATATCTACTGATATTGCACATGCACCTTTTCTCAATTGCAGACTGCTCAAGAGACACCGCCACCTTGGAAAGCTGAAGAAGGAAGGAAGGAAACGTTGGAAAGTAGTTACGAGAGCAGCACACGAATCGTTAATTCGCATTCAGCCCCTTCGCAAGGGCTAAACTCGCTGGCATCGACGCCCCGTCTGCCTCGTGCTCAAAATCCAACCATAACTTTGCTGCAAAAAGCAAGGGGTAAGCCACTACCATAAACACGATAAAGTATATTGTATATTGTAAATATAAATATTGTAGCAATGTCGGTTGTTTGGTAGTATTATTAATAATAATAACGCGTCAATAACAAATGTTTATTATACGATACTACAGCAGTATTAATATAATTACAATTTATATAAAAAAAAAAATCTGACAATGTCAGTTGTTTATCAGTATCATAGATGATGCATACAGAAAGAATGTTTATTATATGTTACTATAAATCAATTAATATAATTACAATTTATAATTATATAATACAATATAATTCCAAATATATATAAATATATATAATTATATTCCATTATATTCTTCTTTACCTACAACCGATTTGCCGATTCAACAGGTATACAGGGCGTCCCAAAAATGTTGGAACACCTTGAAAGGGGTGGTTCGGGAGGTGATTTGAAACAACTTTTTCCTTAGCGAAAATGTTGTCCGAGGCTTCGTTGAGGAGATATTAACGGAAAATGCCGGACCAATCAGAGCGCAAGTAGGCCGTGGTAGGCGTAGGCTACGCGCTAAGCGACCGCCTTCCGCCGGCATCCTCGCGCTCTGGTTGGTCCGATGTTTTCTCTAAATATCTCCTCAACGAAGCGTCGTACAACATTTTCGCTAAGGAAAAAGTTGTTTCAAATCACCTCCCGAACCACCCCTTTCAAGGTCTTACAACATTTTTGGAACACCCTGTATAGTCAAAGGACCGTAGCTGTTCGACACTAGTATCGACCAGTGCCGTATTCACGGAGGCAGATCGATCTGTTCAACAAATTTCTCTTCATACTATTTCAATAAGTATCATTAAACATCATCATTAATATATTTCTGTTTAATTAATGTTTTAGAGGGACAATTACCAAAAGGGGCAGCTTACTTAGAGGAAACCGAAACGGTGAGGCGCCCCCTGAGTGACGAAAAGCCACTAATTAGCCCCGGAGAGATAAGTGAGTACTCCGAATAGAGTCATTCAACTCTATCAATATTTTGCAACCTTCACTGTGCACCATTCAAATTTAACCGTATTCGTGTACATAATCACTCCGTGATTCCACACGTCGACTAATTTCAAACTGTACCGTGCGGTATAATTGATCTCTTTCTCGTGCGTCGAAAAGTATTCTCGTGATTCATTCATTGGCACGATGCACGTTATCATATTGAATCGATCGTTCCCATCGAAATCACTTTTCTTTCTCCCTAAATCTTTCCGCGAGTGTCCACGGTTGCTGCATTGTGAAACTTAAAATGATGTTCGCTCAGTCTACACTGTGAAGAAAGAGTACGAGAGCGAGCCGGAAACGGATAATGAACCGCCGAAGAAGATGGCCGATTTGGGTCCTCGAAAATTCTCGGGTATTGGCCCGACGACTAAGGAGGGTATTCCCCTCGTTTTGAGATCGGTAGGTCTGTAAATAGTTAAGGATGTTTTCGAGTTGACCGAACTTTAAAACGTGAAGATTTCGATTAATGTATAATCTGTAGAATTTGTTGCTAATCCCTCGCTACCGATTTACCGTAACACGTGATTCAAGTCATTTTCTATTTATTTAAAAATTTGAATTTTATGATATAGATACGTTAGATTGTTTCAGACATTGCATAGTAAAATTAAAGTTATTCTATAAGGGAAAGAATATATGTATTTTTCTTTGATACATAACAGAATTTACAAACAGAATTTTGATGCGATAATCGTATAATGTAAAAATGAATATATTATTATAAAAATAAAAGAGTGAATCTATAAATATACAAACTGCAAAGGATTGAAATGAGACAAGTATATCTATGTTATATTATATTATGTATTTTATCTTGTAATATTACATAATATTATATAATATAAGGTAATGTAACAATAATACAGTATAATATTCATTAACATTATAAACATAAACATTCTTGTACATTAAATTTTCCTCATTTAATTTAATCTCAGAGGTCATCTCTAAATGACAAACATTAAATAATCACGATAAATGTAGAATATAATGTATTAAATATAAAACACATTTACTGTAAAGTTTGAAACATATTTCTAACTGTGACTAGTTTCATTGGAATACCAAACTCACCTTTCCTCCATACAATTTTTATTTAAATTTATACGGGGTGTCCCAGAATTAGTGTATGAACCAGAAATGGGTGTAGCTGAGACGATTCCGAACAACAATTTCCTTTGCAAAAATGTCGTGTGAGGCTTTGTTTTTGAATTATTAACGAAAAACCAGGGACCAATCACAGCGCCCGAGTTGCGCGCGCTCAGCCGCCATAGGTTGGCCAGATAGCTGGGCCGAGCCTCTTGCCTTGAGCGAGCCTATCGCGCCTGAGCATGCGCAACTCGGGCGCTGCGATTGGTCGGCGGTTTTTCGTTAATAATTCAAAAACGAAGCCTCACACGACATTTTTGCAAAGGAAATTGTTGTTCGGAATCGTCTCAGCTACTCAGCTACTATACAGTCTCAGATGTTGTTCAGAACATATTTTCGGTTCTTCCACTAATCCTGAGATACTTTATATATAATACCTAGAAAATTCCTTAAATTATGATATTTTCCTTGAAATTATTCCTCCAACATCCGGTATATTTTTATATACATTTCAATTCAAATACACACTTTCTTTATATTTATATTCATCATGATGTTTATAATATCTGTAACCAATCGTTAAAATCGATAACGTTAATACTTTTTTTTCTTTAGAATATGTATATTTATATTTTTTTACATATTTCAATTCTAGTACATAATTTCGTTATATTTATTACCAATATTCATATTCATCATGATTATTCATTATTATTGATGTCATCAGCATCAATCATTATTAACTCATTACTAATCATGAAGATTATATTTAAATAAAAATATAATATTACTTTCAAATAATCTTCTCAATCTCATTTTTAGTTTTAACAAATTGTGTACATATCTCGTAGCGAGGGATTAAATACTTTCACATATTCAAGCTATATAAATATCTACAAAAAATAATTGAAATATTTATATTTAAATATTTTGGAATCGCCTTCAAAATTAATATTCATTATTATTTACCAAGAGAAATTGGTAAGTTAACCAGATAAGCTTTAATTCAGTCAAAATTGATTTCATATAAAACGGAATTAAAAGTATCCTTCGAGCCAATTACTCAGTTATTATTTGTTCGGTTTAGAAACAATAATCCGCGATTGCTCCACTATATAAATCGGGTGGAATTAACGTTTCCATGTTTGCGGGTATCTGACTCGAGAAAAACATTTTAGGAAGTCAAGGAGAATAATCAAACAAAGTGGTACAAGAAAATGTATGACTCGTTGCACCGTACTGATAGAAGCGGTAAGTTTTGTGCGGCAAATAATATTGCATAGCTTCAACGCTTACTTGAAATCAAAAAGAATTGAACTAAAAATTGTAACAATTATTAATATTACTAAGCTTTTCGACGATGTTTGCTGTTTTTTTTTTATTATTAATAATCAGTCTAATTACTAAAGTGCATAGAATTCTTACGAAACTAGTGAATTTAGTAAATACGGGGTGTCCCAAAAATGTTGGAGAAACTTGAAAGGGGTCCGGAGGGTGATTTGAAACAACTTTTTCCTTAGCGAAAATGTAGTCCGAGGCGTCGTTAAGGAGATATTTAGAGAAAACCCTGGACCAATCAGAGCGCAAATAGGCCGCGGTAGGCGTAGGCTACGCGCTAGGCAACCGCCCTCCGCCGGGACGCTCGCACTCTGATTGGTCGAGAGTCTTCTGTTAATATCTCTTTAACGAAGCCTCGGACAACATTTTCGCAAAGGAAAAAGTTGTTTCAAATCACCTCCACCCTGTATATACAGGGTGTCCCAAAAATGTTGTAACACCTTGAATAGCGTGGTTCGGGAAGTGATTTGAAACAACTTTCTCCTTAGCGAAAATGTTGTCCGAGGCTTCGTTCGCGAGATATTAACGGAAAACCCCGAACCAATCAGAGCGCGAGTATACCGGCGGAGCGCCCGCGGTAGGCGTGGGGTACACGCTAGATCGCCATCCCCGCGCTCTGATTGGTCCGGCGTTTTCTCCTAATATCTCCTTAACGAAGCCTCGGACAACATTTTCGCTAAGGAAAAAGTTGTTTCAAATCACCCCACGAACCCCTTTCAAGGACCTTCAAAATTTTTGGGACACCCTATATAACTTGAATTAATTATTTCTCTTTATTACGTACAAAATGTACTACATACAATAATGTAAGTACAATCGTAGAAACATAGATGTCGCCAGACGATTTTACTTCGAACGACAATTCTTTTGTAATTTTTTAAAATAAATAATGACACTCGACTCGTATGTTGCCATTCGACGAAATTAATCTAATACTTAATAAGTTCCAGAAGCAAAAATTTAATTTTCTACCTTTCCTATTCGGCGCTTTACTTTCTCCATTATCTAACCATATTTTATTCTACTCATTCCTGCAAGTAAATTTACCGGATGAAATTAAATTTGATTTTTCTCTACCTTGAAAATTATTTGTCAATTATTCCACGAAAATAAGATATCCACAACTTCAATTTTATACAGTAACTGTAAATGACTATAAATCTGCATTTTGTATATTATTTAAAAAAAAAAAGAATCAGGTAGAATAATTTTGTAAATGGCAACACGTAAATGTCGCGATGAAAGAAACCAAAGGGATTCATTTTCAAATTTCATTTTCAGATGACTACGTAACCATTCGTTACAAACCAAGACGAGGTGAATACTTTTTCCGACACACGATTGACGGTTGAATAAACAATTGCAATACAAAAATACTAATGACTCACTCAGCTTAGCCAAGACGATTAACATGTTGCAATTATGGCCTTCTTCTTCGGTCAATCTCGCACGCTGTTCGCGCCAAATACACATACGTGTTCTATTCGAGTGACGTTCATGTAAAAACGATGTTCTAACATGCGTCATACGCACCGTACTTTTATGTAACACGAGATAACAATTGTGATTGATTTTAACGAAGCTAGTCGTCGATGCGGTGACAGTAACAATAAACGTTTCAAGTGCAAGGGTCCTTTTATTTAACATCCTGGAACGGAGTAACGTTCATAATCGATAATTAAAAATTTACCTTACAGCTGTGTCTCTGACTAATAATTTACATGGTATATAATATGTACTAGGTGTAGAAGTTCATTTTGTGCCTTATATTCGTTTATTTTTATCTGTAGTTTAAACAGATATAAGAGACTTACTCAACATTTTGATATACAGGTAGCTGAGACGATTCTGAACAACAATTTCCGTAGCAAAAATGTCTTACGAGGCTACGTTTTTGAATTATTAAGAAAAATACCATGAACCAATCACAGCGCCCGAGTAGCGCGCGCTCATCTGTGAGTGGCTAGCTCGAGCCAGGATTGGCTGGCTACTCCAGACTAGCCAACTGAGCGCGCGCTACTGGGGCGCTGTGATTGGTCAGTGGTTTTTCGTTAATAATTCAAAAACGAAGCGCCACCCGACATTTTTGCAAAGGAAATTATCGTTTCAGAATCGTCTCAGCTACACCCCATTGTGTCCCAAAAATGTTGGAGATCCTTGAAAGAGGTGGTTCGTTGTGTGATTTGAAACAACTTTTTCCTTAGCGATAATGTTGTCCGAGGCTTCGTAAAGGAGTTACTAACAGAAAACCCCGACCAATCAGAGCGCGAGGATGTCAGTCGAGCGCCTGCGGTAGGCGTGGCCTACGCGGCTAGGCGACCGCCCTCCGCCGGATACGGGCGCTCTGATTGGTTCGACGTTTTCTGCTAGTATCTCCTTAACGAAGCCTCGGACAACATTTTTGCAAAGGAAATTGATGTTCAGAATCGGCTCAGCTACCCTCTGGGACACTCTGTATAAAACTATGAATTTGCATAAACATCCTCAGTTTTATGGCCCATTAAAATAAATTTTCTTCGTCTATAATAATTATCGACAACTCAACAAAATCTGTCGATTACTCGCAACCGTTGTTCGTAACACTTAATTTACCAATCTTTTAAGTTTTCAACCCGATCTCTATAATAATATATCTATACGCATAAACTAGTCTCAACCTGATGCTTATATGTATGAATTTTAGTAACCATAAAATTATATGTAAATGATTGAACATAAAGGCACAGAATTAATTTCGACAACTAATAGTTCACGTAAAAATATTTACTCGTCATTTTGTTAGGTTTAATTACCAACCTTCTAAGTACTCAACTTAATCTCCACTAGATGTCCATTTATGTACGTAATCTAAGTCGCAACCTGACGGACACTTCAATATGCACTTATAATATACAGGGTATCCCAAAAATGTTGGAGATCGTTGAACGGGGTGGTTCGAGGGGTGATTTGAAACAACTTTTTCCTTAGCGAAAATGTTGTCCGAGGCTTCGTTCGGGAGATATTAACGGAAAACCCCGGACCAATCAGAGCGCGAAGGCGGTCTACCTAGCGCGTAGTCCACGCCTACCGCGGCCGCTCCGCCGGCCTACTCGCGCTCTGATTGGTCCGGGGTTTTCTATTAATATCTCCGTAACGAAGCCTCGGACAACATTTTCGCTAAGAAAAAAGTTGTTTCAAATCACCTCCTGACCCACATTTTTCAAGGATCTCCAACATTTTTGGGGCACCCTGTATATATATGCACATATAAAACTCAGTAGCCCACAAAGTTTGCTCATTGCTGTTCTTCCAACAGAATACCAGCGTGCTTGATAATCATTAAATGCGGAAATTAATTCTGTGTCTTGACATTTAATTATTTATAACCCTAGTTTAAATATAACTCTCTAAATTCTAACTCTAATTTCTATTTTCGTAATTAACTAAATTTCTATTTCTAACAAACTCTATTTTGTTTACTCACCTTTTACATGACCGAGGGAAGATTAAAATGACATCGTTTTCCTTTCTAAATGATAAGTTTACTTTAGAAAAGAACAGAATTAATTTCTACACCTAATGCATTAAATGTTCTTGCCTATTTTTTTTTTCTAAGAAAATGTATGTCTTATTAATTTATTTTTATTTTATTATCACAAAATATGTTCTCTGAATTTTCTAGTTCGCTAATATCTGTCGCGAGTATAACCATATTAAAGGATACTTTCGTGGATTATGTCTCATAAAAAAAAAAACGAAAAAAAAAACAGACACAATTAAAATTTTAGTTTAATGGAGGAAATTGATAGCACTCTTCAGATATTTAGTTTTCATATTTAGGTTTCATGTTGGAGACGTTATCGAGCTATTAGCGAAAGTGGTATCGGAAAGTATTGATCTAGAGGAACTACCAGAGTACTTATTTTCCAAAGAACCTAAAAAATGAGTCGAGCCTATCGTTGAATAAAATTCACGTTGATTACATTTTGCTTTTACTCTCAGATAACTATTTTGTTACAAGAATCGCAGAATTAGTTTAAAGAAGTTAAAAATGGTAACTAATGTATTAGAAAGTCTTGTAAATTTCTATTTCTAACAAACTCTATTTTGTTTTGCAGGGATAAGGTACGGCTACGGAAGCAGCAGTGGATACTTGAGCGAGCCGGAACACCGCTTGTACTCCGAACGTTCTGCTACATTTGATAGTCGTCGACGTCTACGTAACAAAGAAAATGATTTCTCCACGTCGACTATGCCCAGGAAGTAAGACAGTAGATTACTGATAAGCTAATACTCCCTGATAACAAAAAAAGAATCAAGACAGATATTTTTAAACTTTTTAGGAAAATCCTCGTAAAGAAAGGAATCAATTTTATTGCATTTAATATAGTTAATTAATGAGTCAGTTATATTCATTGATTTTAATTGATTAGAGAATTTGATTAGAGAGAATTGATTAGAAACCCCTATTGTAAATAAATAAATTACATTTAAGATTACAGATGTTTTTATACTATTTAGGAAAATCCAAGTAAAAGAAAGAATCAAAATTGCATTTAATACAGTCAATTCATCAGTCAATTATTTTGATTGATATTAATTGATTAGAGAATTTGATTAGAGAGAATTGATTAGAAACCCCTATTGTAAATAAATAAATTACATTTAAGATTACAGATGTTTTTAAACTTTTTGGAAAATCCTTGTAAAAAAAGAAATCAATTTTATTGCATTTAATACAGTCGATTCGTGAGTCAGTTATTTTGATTGATTTTAATTGATTAGAGAGAATTGATTAGAGAGTTTGAATTGCGATTAAATAAATTACATTTAATACACTGTATGATGCATGTAATTTCATGGAAAATAAGAAATCACAAAATTCAAATAACATTACAATAATATGTAGATATTTACATAATTTTCTTGATTTAAAAGTTGGAATGCAACGCACTTATTGGGGAAGATATGTATAATAGTACCAATAAATAACCTTTTCATGGATACTGTCACATACAAGTATGTGTTTAGTTATTTTAATAGTCACATCTATCAGAATCTTGAATAAATACTTACATTTAATTTACAATTAAGTAAATGCAACAAGATTGACAGATCTCATAAATCAGAATTTGTTTACACTTTTATTCCCAAAGAGCTTAAAATAAATACAAGAAAATACACTCGTATAATTATCGAATTCCAAGGATGAATATACAGGGTGTCCCAGAAATAGTCTAAGAACCGGAAAGGGAGGGTAGCTGAGACGATTCTGAACAATAATTTCCTTTGCAAAAATGTCGAATGACGCTTCGTTTTTGAATTATTAACGAAAAACCATCGACCAATCACAGCGCCCGAGTTGCGCGCTCCCAGCTGCGATAGGCTGTCCCGATAGCTGGGCGGAGCGTCCTGGCTTGAGCCAGCCTCTCGCGGCTGAGCGCGCACAACTCGGGCGCTGTGATTGGTTGATGCTTTTTCGTTAATAATTCAGAAACGAAGCGTCACTCGACATTTTTGCAAAGGAAATTGTTGTTCAGAATCGTCTCATCTCCCCATTTCCGGTTCGTACACTAATTCTGGAATACCTTATACTAATAAAAATACGAAATGTGATACGTTTGAATTGTCAGTGACAGTTTCTCGTTCGCATTTCAGAAACGGAGCGCTGAAATACAGCACGGATATTTACAAGAATCAACCAGGACGCATCGAGGATTACGAGCCTGGACGGTCGTCCATCGCCGAAAAGGAAGCCAAAGAGGTAAACAGTAAACCCATGAGAATCTTAGATCGAGGTATTCCTAGCCCTGGTAGATCCATCTTTCGACACGAGTTTCTTCTAAGATTTCGTTATCGGCTACCAAAATTTCGCAGCGAGCGTGCTTATAAAACGTGCTTATCACTACGAAGTGTGAACCAATCTAGATGTTTAACAGGCAAAGGTTGTGGCAATGGCGTCGACGATTTTATTGAACTATTTCTGTTATGAAATGCTCTGTATGAAAATAATAAAGAATACGTTTACGTACGTATTTGTACCGAGGTGATATTTACAAACATATTTGGTAATGAAAGTTTCTTGCAAACTGAGTTTAATTATAGTTAATTATAGTTTAATTATTTAGTGCATGAGGTTGTAGTAAATGATACTGTACAAATAATGGAGTGGTCATGTTTAAATATCTTTGCTTGAATTTTACTGGTAATGGGTATTGTTTTGAAAAATAATATAGTTATTCTTTAAGTGATACGTAGGCTTCATTTTGAATATATAAACTTTCAAATTTTACGCCAATGGTTACTATTGCTCTTTCGCTCTATCCTGTTTACGAAAACCTGGTTCTCGCGGCGGCCACCTAGTGGCGTTCGATGGTAGTAACGCGTGGGGAAAGGAGACAGACCGAGGCGGCGCGAGAGAGAGGGTCGCGACTAACGGGTGGGGGAAAGGACAGAGCCGTGGGCGGCGGAAGAGAGAAGGTCGCGACTAACGGGTGGGGAAAAGGAGACAGAGCGAGACGGTGCAAGAGAGAGGGCCGCGACTAATGGGTGGGGGAAAGGACAGAGACCGAGGGCAGCGTAAGACAGAGGGTCGCGACTAACGGTCGGCGTTATCCCCCCGTTACAATTTTATAAACAAGGAAATTTATAAAATACTGATTTTAAATTATATCTGAATTAATATTAAAAATTACAACGAAATAAAATATGCCGAGTTGACATTGTATATTTCAAATTCGAGAAAGAAGTTATTTTTGATTATTCACGTACCTATAAATTAATTAATGTTCGAATTACATTTTAACGGTGAATTTCCAGAAGTTTCAAATATTAAATTCTAGATATGAATACGACCGTAAACAAATATTATTTACGATAAGAAAAATGGCGGCGAAAGAATGTACAAGGTGACTGAAAAATGTTGGAGGTCCTTGAAAGGGATGATTCGGGACGTGATTTGAAACAACTTTTTTCTTAGCGAAAATGTCCAAGGCTTCGTTAAGGAGATATTAACAGAAAACCCCGGACCAATCAGAGCACGATATGGCGGTAGAGCGCCCGCGGTAGGCGTGGACTACGCGCTAGGCCACCGTCCTCCGCCGTCTGATTGGTCCGGGGTTTTCTGTTAATATCTCCTTAACAAAGCCTCGAACAACATTTTCGCTAAGGAAAAAGTTGTCCGAGGCTTCGTTGAGAATATATTAACAGAAAACGCCGACCAATCAGCGGCCGTACCAACGGCATACGCGCGCTGTGATTGGTCGACGTTTTCCGTTAATATCTCCCCAACGAAGTCTCGGACAACATTTCCGCTAAGAAAAAAGTTGTTTCAAATCACCCCCCGAACCACCCCTTTCAAGGTGTTACAACATTTTTGGGACACCCTGTGTATACAGGGTGGAGGTGATTTGAAACAACTTTTTCCTTAGCGAAAATGTTGTCCGAGGCTTCATTAAGGCGATATCACCAGAAAACCCTCGACCAATCAGAGCGCGACGATGCTGGTGGAGGGCGGTAGCCTACGCCTACCGCGGCCTACTCGCGCTCTGATTGGTCCGGGGTTTTCTGTTAATAACTCCTTAACGAAGCCTCGGAGAAAATTTTCGCTAAGGAAAAAGTTGTTTCAAATCACCTCCCGAACCACATATTCAAGGATTTCTAAAATTTTTGGGACACCCTGTATATCCAATGATCAAGCTTCTCTTCCATTTCTAGACAAAGGTGTTAGCTAATTATAGATGATATCACCGTAGTCAATCATGTATTATACATACATAATCAATTTGTTATTGTGGATTAATTTAAACAATCTGGAGTGAGCGATTAGGTTCTGTTAGAACATTTAATGAAATGTTCGTTTTTATAGTTCAGAGAATGTTTTCTCGTGAAAACATCTAACAAGTCTGCTTATCATTCAGTTGGAATATAAAATAATTCATGGACAAATTCATCACCAATATCCTTTTTGAAAAATATATGAGATTCGTACTGTAAATAGTCAACACAAAATATATTTGTAACCATTACCCGTTAACAAAACTGTGACAGAACGTTCTCAGAACATTCGTTCATCGAATCCGAAGACTCTAATGCCGCAACCAGTCCTCCATTATTCGAGACTGTCAGTTTCATCCAATTCGTGATTGTAACCAGAGAGAAATCAGGGCGAAATTTCCATTCCCTTTTGCGTATTTCGATTGAAGTGACGCTTGATTAACGCAAACTAATGCGATTCTCGTCGCCACGTGTCGAGTCACGTTAACGGTACGTACCTAGAAGCCTCCCAAACAATGTGTCCGAAACATGATCGTTTGAAATGGCTTTGCTTCTAGCCGACTTCTGTCACACGGACGAGAAGGAAGGTAACGACTAATCGAACGATTGAAAACAATTTACGAAGCAACACTCGTTATCTTGATTTTTGTTTTTCATTACGAAGCTTTGTTTTTTACTTGGCGTCACTTGGTGAACTCTTGCGGATCGTTTCTTTTGCCACGCTCAGCGTCACGTTACCTTTACTTTCGAGCGTAAAGCATCGATATTACCGATGTATCGAGCGCACGCAATCCCGTTTACACTTTCGGTGTTTTATCGTACTCGTTGTTTTTTTTTATTTTTTATGTACTTTTGGTTAGCTTCAGTAGCGCTGCTTTTAGTGATCAGTAGATACAAACGCTGACCTGCTTTCCATCTAAAAAGACAAATCAATTTCTTTGGGATTTTTAGAGTGGCAAGAAAAGGGAAAAACGAAAATTTAAAGCGAAAATATGAATTATTTTGTTCTTTTTTTAATTTCTTTTGCGATTTTTGGATTAAAATATTGATGTAGCTTTTTACACATTTGTGATTGGAAAAAAGAAGAAGATTTCAAAATACATATTTCTTAACCTGTTCACGAGTAAAAATAATAATATAAAAATATGTTCAGTATCCGATTTCACTGAAAAATAAAACAATATTATAAAATATATATAATATATTTATTAACTTATTAAATAAGTATAATAATAGAATTTCTTATTAGTATTATTTCTTGTGTAATAAAATATGTAACAAAATATATAAACAATATATATATATATATATATATATATATATATATATATATATAAACAATAAAATGCTTGTTTATGTGTATTTCCCAGAAATGCTTATTCAGGAAACAGTTAAAAAAAAGTATTGATTATCTTCTCTTCCATTTACATGTATTCCATGTACTTATTTTGAATAGATAAACAAAAATAATTTACAACACAACTGTGCTCTTGTTCCAAATTACAGATTTATGAATATTACTTTGTAAAATCAATCAATTTTTAATAATTATGTAGATAAATATGTTATGACATGATAATAATACAAAACACATGATGAAATAAATAATTTACTCGCATTCAACGAAAACGATTTTATTATCAGTTCTACGTTGTGCATTTAAATAAATATATTTATTTTGAGAATTATTTAAAAGTTAATTAAAAATACTGCCATGGTACGTATGTTTTTTCAGATGGAAAGTAGCAATCGAGTACATCATTCAGTTGTGTTTATCTTTATTTTGAAACCATTTTAACCTCATACGATTAGTGCATATATTAACATTATATTCAATTCTATGTTTCTAGTGGTGGGACGAGGTCATGGACATATTTGATGGGGTACGCTATTTTTATACTTAATCGTAGTTGTATAAGGACCAACTCTACTTTTTCTTCTCGATACTTCTTTTCTATCAATTCCTATCCACTGTCAATTTCCTTCTCTATTCTTTCAATTGATAATGTACTCGAGTCTACGAATGAAAAGTGATAGTTCATGTCCAAATTATCCTTTCATCATTTTTAATTATACTGAAAAACAATAATAAGAAAGTAAGATTAACTTCGTCGTATTTAAATATGACATTTTACATTTGTATTTATATTTGAATTCGTCAACTATCTTATTAATTAAGATATGTCACGTCAGTATCTCTTGACACTTGATTCGTCCAAAATTAAAGCACGTAAATATTTAATCGTTAATAAAGTCATTAATAAAAATCATTAATCAGAAATGCAATTAATACGTGTATTAATATTATACTTGCAAATCATTTGTTTATTTACATTATTTAACAGTATTTATATTCTTTCAATATTTCTGTAAATCTCGTACTGGACCACAATAATGGACATAGGCATATGGAAGTATTTATATTTTTAGTTAGTGTATTATTAAATCAAAATATTCGATTAATTTTGTTGAAACTGGGCATAGCATTCATTTTGTGCAAATTATCTATTTGCTTTTCAGAAACAGACACAGTTACACACTTCAGAGATTTGACAACATCTTTATATTACAAGTTTTAAATGTTATCATAACATTTTTGTATTTGCTGCTTTATGATGCAACTACAGAAAGACTTTTTCGTTTTTTAACCGACTTTGAAAAGGAGGAGATTACTCATTTCGAAATATTATTTTTTTGTTATTTGTTTTTTGTGTCTATTATGTCCCCATTTGGAAACATTTCTGAATTTCTTAATGTTTCTAATTATTGTTAATGCAAAATTTCTATTTTTTGATGTAACACGGCAAGGAATTTACCAAATGCGATTAATCCTTTCACATTTAGTTGCACATGTATTCTTGATGATCCCACTTGCAACTATACAGGGTGTCACAAAAATTTTGGAGATCCTCGAATGGGGTGATTCAGGAGGTGATTTGGAACAACTTTTTCCTTAGCAAAAATGTCGTCCGAGGCTTCGTTAAGGAGATATTAGCAGAAAACGGCGACCAATCAGAGCGCGAGTGTGCCGGCGGAGGGCGGTCGCCTAGCGCGTAGCCTACGCCTACCGCGGGCGCTACTCACGCTCTGATTGGTCCAGGGTTTTCTCTAAATATCTCCTTAACGAAGCCTCGTATAACATTTTCGCTAAGGAAAAAATTGCTTCAAATCACCTCCACTCTGTACATACAGGGTGTTCCAAAAATGTTGTAACACCTTGAAAGGGATGGTTTGGGAGGTGATTTGAAACAACTTTTTCCTTAGCGAAAATGTTGTCAGAGGCTTCGTTAAAGAGATATTCAGAGAAAACCCTGGACCAATCAGAGCGCAAGGATGGCAGTGGAGCGCCCGCGGTAGGCGTGGGCTACGCGCTCGACGACCGCCCTCCGCCGTCTGATTGGTCCGGGGTTATCTCTAAATATATCCTTAACGAAGCCTCGGACGACATTTTCGCTAAGGAAAAAGTTGTTTCAAATCACCGTCCGAATCACCTCATTCAAGGACCCCAATAATTTTCGTACGTCATGTATAATGAATTAAATTCAAATTCTAAGTAACCAAACATATATTTATAAAATTGTACAACTTTCTACTTGCACTATAGTATTTATAATTAAATACTAGGTGAGTGTCGTTTTTGCAATTTTAAATACTTGTTTATCACTCATCAGCTCGTTGATTTTTATCGATATGGCATTGAAAATTTGCACACTAAATGGCAAAAGGCTGTTGATAACAGAGGTGATTATGTAGTTGAATAAAAATAGAAATTTATTAAAAATTTGTTTAAATTTATTATAAAAGAAACGACATTACTTTCAATTCTACCTAATATATCGTTATAGTGTTAAAATAAAATTGTAACTCGTATAAAACTTGTCGACACCGTTTGTTCGCAGTGCCCTCAAAGAATCAGGTTACGAGAGCAATTCTACACTAGTGTTTCGTCGCAATTTAATGCAAGTAGAAAGTTGTATAATTTTTATAAATATATATTTGGTTACTCAGAATTTGAATTTAATTCATTATACATGGCGTCCCAAAAATGTTGGAGGTTCTTGAAAGGGGTGATTCAGGAGGTGATTTGAAACAACTTTTTCCTTAGCAAAAATGTCGTCCGAGGCTTCGTTAAGGAGATATTAGCAGAAAACCCCGGACCAATCAGATCGCGAATGTGCCGGCGGAAGGCGGTCACCTAGCGCGTAGCCTACGCCTACCGCGGGCGCTCCTCGCGCTCTGATTGGTCCTGGGTTTTCTCTAAATATCTCTTTAACGAAGCCTCTGACAACATTTTCGCTAAGGAAAAAGTTGTTTCAAATCACCTCTTGAACCCCTTCCAAGGACCTCCAAAATTTTTGGGACTCCCTGTATTGAATCTATTTCGACAATACATAACCTCGACGTGGCGCATTTAGACGAAAATAAAGAATCTCTCAACACTATAAATACTCACGCACACAACTGAAATATATACAGCCAGTAGATTCCTTGCAACAACCTGAATCGCTAAAGCACATTCATAAATACACCCATAAGTATATGTCCACCATTTCATAATTCATAATTAATCTAACAGAGTACTGGACGGTCTACAATAACCCCCCAAACATTGACTTTCCGTGTGTCACGTCTCCGTGCACCTAATCGCACGTATCGTGCCACGCATGACTTCCCCGTTTCCAAACGCCCCTCCCCGAAACCCTTTTGTCCCAGCCCAATTCTCTCCAAAGATAACCCGACGAGTACCGACCGTATTGTCTCGGCGATCACTATATCAATCGTGTCCAACCCCCTTTAACCCACACGTTCTCGTGATCGATGTCCCATGTGTGTGTGTGTGTGTGTCTGTATCTTTGGTGTTTGCGTATCGTGTCCGCTCGTGTGTACCTCCGACGCTTCCGGATCACATCCCCCCTGGTCCTCGGACGCCGCCTGCCGACAACCACGACAATAACAACGACAACCCGACAGTGGTTGAACGAGAATGGACGTCCTCAGGGTACGGGGATGGAGGAGCTGAGGAACGCGCAGCTGAGCCACCGTGTTCTAAGCCTCTCCTACCGACCGGAAACTAGTCGCAATGTAAGAGTATCAGAGGTCAGCAGCACGAAAACCGTCGAGGTTGTCCCAAAGTCGCGTCGAACCGGGAATGAGCGATCTCCGCGCGAAACGAAACCGAAGCAGTGGTCGAGCATGAGCCTGGTCGATTATCCGGGATCGGTTAACCTCGATCGCTCGAACGAGAGAACGATTGAGGCGTCGAGAACCGGCAACAGCGCGCCAAACGATCGGATCGTGCGACCCCTCGAACGGGATGCGGACTGCGTATGGCACGCCGGCATGCTGGAAGGAAGGTCCAAGAGCTTCGTGCTGCCGGACAGTTGCTCGGCTCGATCGGTAACGCCGAACAGCGACAGATCGATCCCTGCACGATCGACCCTCCTGCAGGCGACCGCCGACGAGCAGCAACGGCATCGTCACCATCACCACCATCACCACCACCATCATCATCACCATCACCAACGCGCCTCGCCCACTTCTTCTTCTTCTACGTCTTCTTCTATTTCCAGCACCAATCATATTATGCTACAATCGCCATTATCGACGACACCCTCTGTTATCACCGCCAACGCTCAGCCGTCGGCAACACGGGTTAGAGGATGCAACATCGTCGACAAGTAGAGTGCACGATGACGTTCGCCCTCTATCGCTCTGTCTGCTGGTTCCTGCGCGATGTTCGTAGCGAATTTTAGCGTGGTTATTGAAAGGGATTGTAATAACAATCACAATAGTGTTTTAACAAACACAATAGTGAAAGAATGTAGGTTCGGTCGGTAACGTATCACGACTGACGAGGAAACGTCGGTAAGCAATACACTCTGATTTTTAACCGACTTCAAAAAGGAAGAAGTTACTCAATTCGACTTTTTTTTTCTTTCTTTTTCTTTTTTTTAAATTGGTATACTTATTCGTAGGACCTTCCAATAAGGAGGACCATTCTTAGTTCGTGGTAATTTTGCGTGTCAAGGGAGAAACTACCCTTTTAGTCCGAGTTATAAGCCTCCCCTTTTACTTTTGCGCTTATAACTCGAAGATCATAAGAAATATTAAAAAAAATGTTCAAGTAAACATTGCACTGTTTTTAGAGACTTATAAACCAATATCGACAAATTTTCAACAAAAATGTTTTTTTTTTTTTTTCAAAAATTACCCACCCTCCTTCAAAATTTTTGGAAAATTATGATTTATTTCTGTATCAGTAAAAGCGTTTTTTTATTCTGAATCCAACGATGTGTATGAGTTTATGGTTACCATACTTTGGAAATGATGTAATATTCTAAAATTGTCGCTCTAATAGGCGATATTTCGAATTTTTTAGGAATTTTATTCTCATAAATAATAGAAGTTGCTCCTATATATTATTTAACAAAATATGCTTCATTTTGGCCGAGGATGTGAAAAATAATTTTTAAAGACAATCTTAGCTGCCACTTCTTCTTCTTCTTCTACGTCTTCTTCTGTTTCCAGCACCAATCATATTATGCTACTTAGCTTTTACTTTTGCGCTTATAACTCGGAAATGATAAGAAATATCGAAAAAAACTTGAATACAAATTTTAATGGTTTTTAATATTCTATGACACTGTAGTAACAAAATTTAAAAAAACGTATTTTTAATGATATTTCCCCCACCATGAAACTTTTCGCCACTCGCTGTATAAAAATTGTGCTCGCAGTTTTTTGGACGTTTTCATACTGAACAACTTTCGTCTAATCAATTTTGTTCTAGCTGTTACCAAATTCAGGTTACTGGGCAATATAGATTTTCGATCAAAATTCTCGATTAAAATTTGAAAAAATCATAACTTTTGATAAGGTAGACGGATTTTAATGACCAAACCGGGAAAATGCGCGTCTTTGTACGAAGAATTATTAAAAAATATAAAACAATCGAAACAGTCACTTGTTTAGTTTTGTTTTTACGGAAAAATATGTAAAAAGAGGCCAGATCTTAACAAATTCGTAGTTCTCTTAATAATGAACATTTTTGATTGAAACTTTTTTCCCTTGTAGATCTCATAGAACTCTACAAAAAAACATATACAGACTTCTTTTCTAAAATGAAAGTACAATTTTTTAAAAATAAAAGAATATTTTTTTTTAAGATTTCGCAACGGTTGCCCTTTAAGTTTGGTCAAAATCTAAGATTGTCTATAAAAATTATTTTTCACATCTTCGTCCACAATGAAGCATGCTTTGTTAAATAATATATATACGAGCGTCTTATATTATGTATGAGAAAAAAATTTCTAAAGAATTCGAAATATCGCCTATTAGAGCGACAATTTTACAATATTACATCATTTCCAAGTATGATAACCATAAACTCATACATATCGTTGGATTCAGAATAAAAAAAACGCTTTTACTGATATAGAAATAAATCATAATTTTAAACAATTTGGAGATGGGAGTCAATTTTTGAAAAAAAATTTTTTTTTTAAGTTTGTTGATACTGCCTTATAGACCTCTAAAAACAGTGCAATGTTTATTTGAACGTTTTTTTTTTTTATATCTCTTATGGTCTCCGAGTTATAAGCACAAAAGTAAAAAGGGGGCTTATAACTCGGACAAAAAAGGTAGTTCTCCCTTGAAACGCAAAAGTGGCACGAATTGAAGATGGCGCACTTCATTGGAAGGTTCCACAAACAAGTACACCAAGTTTCATAAAAATCGGAGTGTATCACTCACCGATGTTTCCTTGTGAGTGTCCCTGAGTGAATTCTTCAAGGTCAATTCTTCAGTTCTTCGTCAAGGTCATAAGACTCACTCATTTACTTGTCAAACAATAATTACTTCTACCTTTGCGTTGCACCATGGGGTATTATACACTATTCTATTAAATACCTATAATACTGTCACGTATAGGATAACTCGATTTATTTTTCCCTAGTTGCTATATTTCATTGTTCTAAATGCGACCCGTATAAGTTTTCTAATTCCATTTGGTGCTAAGCTGAATCCTCTTCAGACGCAGGTCAAACTTTGGTTCTGTTCGCAAGTCTTCGTTCAGCTTACTTCAAGACACTCTGAATTTCAAAATAGAATGTTCTTGATCACCTGTTACTAGAGTGCTGTTAATTATGGAAATTCATATTTGGATAGATGTAGATAAAGAATTGAAACTTAACCTTATGACGGATATTGTCGTTACCTACTGTTATAATACCTTTTACAATTGAAAAATGTAGAGTGTCCCACAAATGTTGGAAGTCCTCGAAGGAGGGGGTTCGGGAGGTGATTTGAAACAACTTTTTCCTTAGCGAAAATGTTGTCCGAGGCTTCGTTAAGGAGATATTAACAGAAAACCCCGGACCAATCAGAGCACGCGTATAGCGGCGGAGGGCGGTCGCCTACCGCGGACGGCCCACCAGCATCCTCGCGCTCTGATTGGTCCGGCGTTTTCTGTTAATATCTCCTTAACGAAGCCTCGGACAACATTTTCGCTAAGGAAAAAGTTGTTTCAAATCACCCCCCGAATCTCTTGCAAAGACTTTCAACATTTTTGGAAACACCTTGTATATTATATTAAACCGAGACAGCATATTTGTATATTAAAATCGATGTATGAATGAAAGTTTCTTTAATTTATATAGTATAATATTCGATTAAGTCAAAAAAATCAGTTCAAAATTCGTCTCTCAAGAGGTTAAGGAGCTATTACCTTCACAAGAAAATAAATAATCAACATAACAAATAATTGTGGAATGTCAATGTTTTTATAGTTAACAATAGACGTGTTAAACTGTTAAATTTTTGTAATCTATTTTACATATTTTTCTTGGTCATTGTTATAGCCACGTGAAATTTTGTCATTTTTTTCCATGGTTGACACGATAAATTTGTAACCAAAAGCAAAGTATCAAACAGATGATTAAAATATAGTTTTGTCTATCTCACTAATCACAGCAGAAAAAGTAGTTTAAAAAATGTATATTCATATTTAGAGTTTCTTAGGACTGTCCTAATTGTATATCTGTATCTGTCTATATTTCAAATGGTGATGGTATAATTTATCAAAGAACGCTACGAACATTTTGAAGGAGCCATTAGACTTTCTTCTATATCTGTTTTTCTCTTTCTTTCCCATTTTCTCCTTCACTGTCTGCTTCTCTGTCGCTCTGAGTGTTGTCTACTTGCCTGTAAGTACGTTTGCTCCGTCTGATCGTCTTCATTTTGTCCACCCTTGTCTTCTAGCGCGTTTTTCTCTCACGGACGTTCCCAGTTCGCCCGGATTAACGTTTCGACGTCTGGAGAAGCGTTCTGTTATTTTTGCTAAGACCCTGGGAGGTTTAACGGACCCTGGACAAGCCACGAGCCCAGTAAAGTTCGCAATAGTCCTTTCGAATGAGATCGTTGTGTTTTTTTGGGCGTCCTTTCGATTCGTACTAAAATATAATGTTGTATTTCTCCTCTGCTGTCTTTATACTTTCTTGTATTATACAATTGTATTAATGGAAATGTGGTATTTACGGTTCAAGTAGTATCTTTCTCTTTTGGTTCGCTACTTCTTCCGTCTTCTCTGTCTGTGTCAGCTTTGTTACACAAATTGCCATATCATTTGCTCTTCTGTTGTCCTGCATAGTTTTTGATTTGCGCTTTAGCATTAGCCGAATGTCGCATGAGATACGTATCTACCGATCGATATTTTTGTAGATACACTATTGATTATGCGTTTGTATACAGGGTGTCCCAAAAATGTTGGAAGTTCTTGAAAGGGGTGGTTCGGGAGGTGATTTGAAACAACTTTTTCCTTAGCGAAAATGTTGTCCGAGGCTTCGTTAAGGAGATATTAACAGAAAACCCCGGACCAATCAGAGTGCGAGTGTGCTGGCGGAGCGCCCGCGGTGGGCGTAGGCTACTCGCTAGGCGACCGCCCTCCGCTGGGATCCTCGCGCTCTGATTGGTCCGGGGTTTTCTGTTAATATCTCCTCAACGAAGCCCTGGACAACATTTTCGCTAAGGAAAAAGTTGTTTCAAATCACCTCCCGAACCACCCCTTTCAAGGTGTTACAACATTTTTGGGTCACCCTCTGTATATACGAGAAAAACGATGTCAATTGATGTTTTGCCTTTTTCGATTGTAAAGCTGTCGTGAACGTTATCGATACACCTTATACCGATTAAAGTGCAGAGAGCATGATCTACGTACCAGAAGTTCGATGTAGGTTTGTACAAGAGCGATTAAATAAATTTTTCTTTTCTTTTTTCAGCCATTCGATCAACGAAACAACCGTCCAGCGAAACCGTATATGGCACAGTAAGTGTATTTTGGATTTTTATAGATTTAGTAATTTTAGAAATATCAATTTTTTTGGAATACTTTTAACAGTCAGTGAGGTATTATTTTTTTAGTCGGACAAGATTCTTTTTAATAGACTTCGCAAAGGAGCAGGTTACTCTATTCGACATGTGTACATATATATATTTTTTAACATTTACATAAATTTATGAATTTTTTAATTGTTTATAACTATTGTTATTGGAAAATTTCTATTCTTTGATGTAACTCGACAAGTAGTTAACCGATCGAGATGGAATCTTCTACATATAATGTCAAATAATTAATTATGTTCCCACTTGGGAACATTTTTGAATTTCCTAATGTTTATAACTATTGTTAATACAAAATTCTTTTTTTTTTATGTAATTCGACAAGAAATTAACCAATCGAGATGGAATCTTCTACAAATAATGTTAAATAAGCAGTTATGTTCCCATTTGGAAACATTCTTGAATTTCTTAATGTTTACTTCAAAATTCCTATTTTTTGATGTAACTCGGCAAGGAATTTTTCAAATGCGACCAATCCTTCCACATTTAGTTTGCACATGTATTCCTGATGATCCCACTTGCAACTATACAGGGTGTCCAAAAAATATTGAAGGTCCTTGAAAGGGGTGATTCGGAAGGTGATTAGAAACAACTTTTTCCTTAGCGAAAATGTTGTCCGAGCCTTCGTTAATAAGATATTAACAGAAACCCCCGGACCAATCAGAGCGCGAGCATGCCGGCGGATCGCCCGCGGTAGGCGTGGGCTACGGCGCTAGGCGACCGCCCTCCCCATCATACTCGCGCTCCGATTGGTCAAGGGTTTTCTCTAAATATCTCCTTAACGAAGCCTCGGACACCATTTTTGCTAAGGAAAAATTTGTTTCAAATCATCTCCCGGACCACCCTGTTGAAGATCTTCCATAATTTTTGCGACACCCTGTATATACAGGGTGGCGATGATTTGCAACAACTTTTTCCTTAGCGAAAATGTTGTCCGATGCTTCGTTAAGGAGATATTAATAGAAAACCCTCGACCAACCAGAGCGCGAGGATTCCGGCGGAGGGCGGTCGACTAGCGCGTAGCCTCGCTTACCGCGGCATACTCGCGCTCTGATTGGTCCATGGTTTTCTCTAAATATCTCCATAACGAAGCCTCGGACAACATTTTCGCTAAGGAAAAAGTTGTTTCAAATCACCTCCCGAACCTCCCCTTTCAAGGACTTCCAACATTTTTATGACGCCATGTATAATGAATTAAATTCAAATTCAAAGTACCCAAACATATATCTATAAAATTATACAACTTTCTACTTGCACCAAAGTATTTATGATTAAATATAACGTTATACTGTTAAAATAAAATTGTAACTCGTATAAAACTTCTCGACACCGTTTGTTCGCAGTGCTCTTAAAGAATCAGGCTACGAGAGTGATTCTACGCTAGTGTTTCGTCGCAAAGAAGACATAAGTCCTTTGAGTCAACTCGAGCAAAGACTGGCTTACAAAACAGTGCAAAGCGGCGGTGACGTGCCCCTTCATGGACTTCGCAAACCAGCTCCCGAACGACCGAAGGGTGAGTCCTCTAGAATAATTCATACAAAAATACTTTTTTATTTTTTTTCTTCAAACATTTTTAATTAACGATTACATTTCACACGAATTTGTTTTTGGGTGTGTGTGTTTGACGTTATTGCAAGCAGGCATGTGTGCATACAGCTGTTCCGTTGTGTTTGATTTATTATTTTTTATCTAATCACTAACTGTAGCTGTGTGTTTAACTAAGTCTGTGCATGGTCGTTATCGTGTCACTGAACTTTTATTTTATAGATTGGAGTTGCATATTGCGCCACCGAGCATGACGTTTCGAATTTTTCATAAATAAAACGCGTTTACTCCTTTAACGATTTTCGTCCCTCCGACAGCTTTGTATCGCGCGAATCTTACATTTATTTAATTAACAAGAACGGCAGACTGTAAATACGATTTTTCATGTACCGTTTCAGAAATTTAAACATTTCAAGAATTCATGAAACACTTCGGAATGAATCCACGATGACATTTAAAGCATTCCTTTCGTGCAATTGTTGAATTACGTGTTCGTAGTCCGCTGATCTTGCGCTTGTAATAGCTTACCGCTGCTTCAGACGAGTTACTCTAGTATTATTCATCGTTTTCATTTCAAAATTCGTTTGTTACACGTGTCATACGATCACATTTTGCGTTGCCTGACGTTAATTAATTATAATAATTAATTTACGCGAACTTTCACAATTAGAATAATTAATAATAATAATTAATTAACGTTGTTAATTACGATTGCTGAGTAGTACGTCGAACGCAAAGCCTAAGAGTTTAATTTCCACGGTTTGAATAATACATCGAGTGAAAAGTACAAAGCATGACTCGTGACCAGAGTTGGACGTTATTCGAATAAATTCTTATTCGAATGGGATCTCTATGATGATTTATTCGAATTAAATTCGATTTGCCTAATTTTGTCTAAATAATGGATAAAAACTAAAAGGAAACTGAATGGGGATACATTTTCGAGAAAAATTAATTTTATTAACAGTTTATTCGTGTGAGTTGTTCTCGAATAAATGTGAAGAATATTTTAAGAATGAATTTTAGATATTTTTTCAAAAATGAACGCCTTACGATCTTTCACAATTTTGTTATGTAGGTTTACAGTGTAGTAAAATTTTTTAACTTTTTTTTTTAAGTATTTTAACATTGTTGAGAATTTGAAATGTATTTGCTATAAATTTGTAAGGCACGCGCATTTTTAAATTTGTACGCCCATTCCATGCATTTGTTATATACATTCATTATACATACATTCCATTTTTATTTGGAATTTTACTGTTTTATAAATGCATGTGAAATTCGTTACGTTTTCGAGACCATTATTTTTTATTCATCATCGAGAATAAAATTCGTCCAACTCTGCTCGTACCTATATTGTTCATAGCTGTCCGAGCCAGGGACCAATAATTTCTATACAAAAAATTATAGAAATGTTAAAAACACATCATCAAAGATATATTACTTTTAAAACGTTGTGGTTACAAATAACGATTAAAAAATATCGACAAGTCTTTTTGTTGTCAATAAGCGTTATTGACTAGAGAAATGCTAGTATTGTAGCTTGTAATAGATATCAAGGAAAAACTACTTTTTTTGGATATTGATGTTCTCATAATAATAGTTAGTGGAATTGAAAAACTACTTTTCAATTGTGCATAATAATTACTGATGAAAAAAAATTTATTTTGGCTGTCCATATCATTTGGTACTGACAATAGACATTGAATTTCTATCT
>NC_071984.1:671998-676055 GCF_026283585.1 Hylaeus volcanicus | reverse complement strand
TATATTAGTTATCAATGAGAAACTACTTCTTGCGGATATTGAAGTTCTCATAATAACAGTTATTGAAAAAAGAAATTTTTTTTCAGTTGCGCATAATAATTATTGATGAGAAAAATTTATTTTGGTTGTCCATATCAATTAGTACTCACAATAGACATTGAATTTCTATCTCTTATATATAGTTATCAATGAGAGACTATTCTTTTGAATATTCAAGTTCTCATAATAATAGGTACTGAAAAGAGAAATTCTGTTTCATCTGTACATAATAATTACTCATGAGAAAAATTGATTACAGTTGCTCATAATAGTATAATAGTATTCTATTCTTTTGCATTTGGTCAGACCATTCTTAAATTCGTATTGAAATATTATTTTGTTGGTCTGAAACGAAACTATAGAATGGATTGTTGCAATGAAACATAAATTACAAATCCTAAATTTACAGTTATATAAATGAATATTTTCGTCATCAATACTTATTAAGAACGATTGAAATACAAGTTCCTTCGTTGGTACCTATTACAGGCGACCAACATGGTTTTTGTTTCACACATAAATATTATAAATAAACTGCATTTATTCATGCATTTATGAAAAATATCAAAATATACAAATAAAACACGAGTTGCAACATTCACAGAAGAAAAAACACACTTTAATTTATGTTCTACATCTATGTATACAGGGTGTCCCAGAACTCCTGTAAGAGCCGGAAATTGGAAGAATAATTTCATTTAAGGAATTTTCTAGATATTATATACAAGGTGTCTCAGAACTAGTATAAAAAGCAAAAATGGGTTCTGAACAACAGCTGTCGTATGAGTCTTCGTTTTTGAATTATTAAGAAAAATACCACGGACCAATCACAGCGCGCGCAACTCTGGCCCTGTGATTGGTCGACGGTTTTTCGTTAATAATTCAAAAATGAAGCCTCATTCGACATTTTCGCTAAGGAAAAAGTTGTTCCAAATCACCTCCCGAACCACCCCTTTCAAGGTGTTACAACATTTTTGGGACACCCTGTATATACAGGGTGGAGGTGATTTGAAACAACTTTTTCCTTAGCGAAAATGTTGTCAGAGACTTCGTTAAGAAGTTATTAACAGAAAACCCCGAACCAATCAGAGCGCGAAAATGCTAGTAGCGCGCCCGCGGTAGGCGTGAGCTAGCGCGCTAGGCGACCGCCCTCCGTCGGATATGCTCGCTCTGATTGGTCCGGAGTTTTCTGTTAATAACTCCCCAACGAAGCCTCATTCGACATTTTTGCAAAGGAAATTGTTATTCAGAATCGGCTCAGCTACCCTCTGGGACACTCTGTATAAAACTATGAATTTGCATAAAAATTCTCAGTTTTATGACTCATCAAAATAAATTTTCTTCGTCTATAATAATTATTGACAACTCAACAAAATCTGTCGATTACTCTCAACCGTTATTTGTAACACTCAATTATTACTCGAGAATATAATCATTACTCTTTTCGTTTACTTTGTCAATAATAATTAAGGTACCTGGCAACGTCCAGCTTAATCGCATATTTTCCGCATAATATCTTTTCTGGTATTTCCTCCAACGATATGTCGCACAACGCACAGCTCGCCTCGGTATCTATCGATATTGGCGCGCGATAAGATTCTCCTCGAGTCTCGTAATAGCAATGCACCGACGTTTCCATCACCCAGAAGACTTCACCGATTCCGGATCACGTTGCTCCGGGAAACGGCAGCGTATCACCAAGCTTCGAAACTCTTCCTTTATTATTTTTTTTCAAACTTTGGTGAAAGGGTCACATCGATTGGCACGAACGAGAAACCGCGTGCGCAAAACGAAATGAAAACTTTGTCCACAGACGACTCGGTGGTCGAGTATTTCCCTATCTCGCCCACGTTGACGCGGATCCGCGTTCACAGGAGAACCGCTTCGTCAACTCGAGTATCCTCGATCATCCGAACCCCAACCATCAAGAAAATGGACGTTTCATCAAAACCGAAAGATTTCACCAATCCCCGCGGCAGAACATTTCCGTTAACGAGGCCGCCATCGCCTCCGCGGAGACAATCCTCGCGAAACAACAAAACCCTGAAGCTGTACACCCAACAGCAACCGGTGGGCACGTCTCAGAGCTCCAAATCGAGGCACAGGCAGTGCTTCGCTCCCGACAGCGCATCAAACATTAACTCTGCCAGAGAACGTTTCTGTAATTTAGAAAAATACAAGAAGAACCGAGAAAACTCGAGGACTTCGAGTCTAGCTCGAGCAACGTCCACGAGTCCCGGCTCGTCTCGAGCGAAACTTCCCGCAATGGCCGTCAGCTTCAACAGAAAGCCGTCGGAGCGCTGCCCGTCGCAAAGCTTGTCGGACGCATGCGCAGAGAAAGGCGCAACTGCGCCGCGCAGCAGGAATCGAGTCTGCGCTGCGACGCCGCCATCTTGGAAAGTCGTGGCTCCAACCAAGTCTCCCAAGTGCGCAGTTCCCGCGCTAATGAAGCCGAAGGAAAGGCCTTATCTTGAAAATAGTGTTCATCATTCCTCGAGTCTGAGGAATTGTGTGAAGATAAGAGGGAGTGAACGTTTGGCGAAGAGGGAGCAGGAACAGGTGTCCAAGAGGCTTGTTAAATCAGTTAATTTGACACAGAAATTCAGAGAAGGCGATGTTCAGACTAGAACTGTTCCGACTGGGACTGTCGTTAGAACAACATCGACGTTGCACATTTCCAAGAATCTTAATGATAAATTTTTGAAAGGAACCTCAAAAGTATCCTCACAGGATATTTCACATTCGAAGAGAACGGACTCGGCTTTAACCTCAAAGTCGATGTCTTCGATGCCATTGCTGAAGTCATCCTCGGCACCTTCGGCGTCGGTTATAAGGAAGTCGGTGTTAACGGACGCCAAGAAGCCTAGATCGACGACCAAGCCACTGGAGAAGGTATTAAATAAGGATTGTTTAAGATCGTTGACGCCTTTCTCGGACAGCGAGGCGACCAGGAGGAAGAGGATCAGAGAGAAGCCTCAGACCATCACTAGGACACCTGTTCGGAAAGCTGAGACCACTCAGGCGAGTCCTGATTCGATTAGGAAAAAGGTGGAGATGAAGAAGAAATTGAAGAAAGATAACGGAATCGTAAAAGGAAAGAGACTCGCGAATGGAAAGAAGGAGGTAGATAAGGAAAGAGATAAGGACATCACGAAAAGAGATAATATAGAAAACGAGGAGCCAAACACCAGACGAAAGGCTTATAAAATATTCGAGCAGCCTAGATTGACCATAGAGGAAATCAAAAGACACCAAGAGGCGACGCGATCGGACTCCTTCTTCCAGAACCTCTTCCTCAGGTCCGCCTCCTCGAGCTCCAGTCAGAACATTTCCTCCAGGAAATCCCTGGTATCCGAACGCGCCAGAATCTACCAAGAGGGCTGCATCCGTGAGTCTTGCAGATCCGAGCCGTCCTTGAAGTCCCTCAGCATCTATCTAGCCTACAAACGTCCAGTCTCGAACTCGAAATTCAGAAGCTGGGAACGCGAGAGTGTCTCTTCGAGGAGCTCCAGCCCGTTCGGCGTCAGCTGGCCCGGCAGGTCCGTGTTCCAGATGATCAGCAAGTTCGATAGTTTGTCAGGCATCGACGACTTCGGTTCATCCGCGACACTACGCGACCGTAGTCCGGATTCGGTCAGGGAACGGCTGAAAGAGAGAAGCTCCAGCGAGCCGCCATTGAAGGCTCTGTCGGAATATACAGAGTCCAGGTGTTCCTCTTCGAGAACCTCTTCGCCGGTCAGGTCGCCGTCTTTTCGGCGCATAAGAACTCTGAGGCAGGATAAAGCGGAGGACGCGAGGAAGGTTAGGAATGAAGAGGTTAGGGCGAGGAGCGCCAACGAGCGCGAGAAGGTTAGGTCAAGGAGCGCCAACGAGCGCGAGAAGGTTAGGTCAAGGAGCGCAACTGAGCCTGAGAAGGTTCAGTCGAGGAGCGCCACTGAGCGCGAGGAGGTTAGGGCGCCTCGCGTTACTGAGCGCGATGAGGTTGGGTCGAGGAGCGTCACAGAGCCTGAGAAGGTTA
>NC_071984.1:668438-671988 GCF_026283585.1 Hylaeus volcanicus | reverse complement strand
AGGAGCCCCAATGAGCGCGAGGTTAGGTCGACGTGCGCCACCGATCGCGATGAGGTTAGGTCGAGAAGCGCCACTGAGCCTGAGAAGGTTAGGTCGAGGAGCGCTACCATCCGCGATGAGGGTAGGGCGCCTGGCGCCACCGAGCGCGAGGAGGTTAGGTCTAGGAGCGCCTCTGAGCGCAAGGTTAGGTCGAGGAGCGCCAGTGAGCCTGAGAAGGTTAGGTCGAGGAGCGCCACCGAGCGCGATGAGGTTAGGTTTCCTCGCGCCACCGAGCGTCTTACACCTCAGATAACTACATTGGGCTCCACCTTGTCGTTAACAAGGAGCACCAGCTCCCTCTGCGCCTTTCCGACCGACCGCGAGGAGTACCATCGGTACGTTTTCGAATTGCTACGCGACAGAAGAAAATCAGAGAAGTACAAAGAGCTGCGGGACTTCTACTGCAGCCTCGAGAGACTCGCCCAGCTGGAGAGGACGTTCTCCACTGGCGATCTACGACCGAGGAACGAGGATATCATAGACTACGACCGCTGGAAGAGAGTGAGGTCGCGCGAGAAGGCCGAGAGCGAGCGCAACGTCCTCTATGGGAAGTTAAGAGCGGCTCAACGCGACAAGGACTTCTTGTTCAGTACCAAAGATACGAGCAGGTTCAAGTGGCGTGGCGATCGCGGTTTGAGGTGCAAGGAGCGCTCGGTGGAGAACATAGTGCGGCAGTTTAAGAGGCTGCAGGATGAGGAGTGCGAGCTGAACTCGGCTAGGAAGAGAGATCTGCGAGAGATCTCGTCGATAAAAGACACTTACAAGCCTCTTTGGCGCGGGACGTCCGTGATCAACGTCGCGAGCACGATGCAGGAGAAGGCCAACAGCGGTCGGAACGGCGACAGGAGGTTTGATCGCTCGGATCAGCCCTCCCTGCAGAGGAGCCTCGGCGGCAGTAAGAAATTCTGGAGCAGCCTGTCCATCGAGCAAGTGGCGACCCTGAAGAAACAGCTGAACGAGATCTACGGGAGCGGGAATCTACAGAAATCAGCGACCGCAGCGTCCCTAAAGCCGGATACTTACAAGTCCGAGATCCTCAATGATTCTTCTCCTACTGATACACGGGAACCTCTGTCGAAGTACGAGATCGAGGTTTCTCCTCGGGTAGACTTAACAGACGGTGCTCGCGACGATGGGAAAGGGCTTCACGTGCGGTGCCACTCGATGATCGCTGCGAACGAGACATCTGGCGAGAGATCCTCGAGTCAGAAACTGTCGGTAAATAGTTCGGAATTGAAATTGAAGAGAGGTGACGCCATTGGCCGAGGGAAGGGCCTGGAGAGGTCCCAATCGGACGGTTCAGCGATGAGATTATCCATGAGCGAACTCGAGAAGCAGAGGCTCTCCGTGACGCTAGGAAAGGAGGTCCTGGATAAAGTCTCCCGGAGGCGGATGTCAATGCCTGGTCCTTGCAGTGTGCCTCCAGAGCCGCAGAAAATACCGAAACCGGTTCTAGCTTCCGTCGCACCCAGCGCAGCTAGCACTTCCCCAAGAAGTTGTTACTCCCTAGAATCATCCTACACCGAGGACCCTTCCAATCCCAAAGAGAGGAACGACTTCCTGGTGGTCCTGACGCCTAACACCGATAGCTCCGCCGACCGGGAGCGAGTGGAGACCGTACTAGAGGAGTGGTCGCGGAAACCACCTCTCCTGACCGTAGCTCTACCAACCAACAACCTCCAAACAAAAACCGCAGGCTTCAATTCCGGCAGCGAGAGGGACAGCACCACAGGCAGCTCCGAGACTTCCATAAAAACAGTGATCCAACGCAGCGTAGACTACGAGGACGTCCCAAAGAAGATCGAGTTCTTCGAGAACGTTCAGAAGACGAAGCACGCACCGAATCGTGGAAACCAAGATCCAGAAAGGCGCCGGATCGGTGGACTGTCCCATTCCCAGAGCTTCGCCGACCTGAAGGAATTGTTCGGCGAGACGGACTCCGGTAAATACGCGACCCTGGCGCGTTTGGGTTACCGGACACGCTCGATATCCCCGCGGGGAATGGCGGAGAGAGGGTCCCGCAGCCCCGCGCGGGAAGCGGATGCCGGCACGCGACGTTCGCTCCGGTCGTGGTCGTGGGACCGTGAACCGGATAGGCCGGTCAGTCCATGTCGCGCAACGGTGCGATCGAATTCGTCCTGCAGCTTAGAGAGCGTTTGGCTGCGCGCCTCCTCGCCGGATCCGGAGAAGTACTGGCGCGCCTACCTGAGGCTCGTCAGGAACGGCACGGTGAAGCAGCTGAAAGTCAAATTCGAAAGCGCCGAGGACATCCACACCGGGAGTTTGAAAATCAATCCAGCGCCTAAAAGGTTCCGTAGCGATCCAGAGCTGACGCGGCGTCTTTTGAAGAAGGTCGACGACAGCAAGAATCTATTGAAGCCGCACGAGTTCGCGGACGTGGCCTGGCTGCGGCGCAAGTACGAGCCGCGGAGAGGAAAGGCTAGGCGGAGAGGGGAGTCCCCGCCTATTCCGCGCGTGCCGCTCAAACGCGAGGACTTGGCGATGCCGCATATAGACGTCATCAGCAAGACGGCTGAGCTGAAGGACTCCTCGGTTTCTACCGTGACCAATGGCGTGGCTAGGAGGGCGGAGACGGAGGAACTCGAGGCGAAGAAAGCAGTCGGTCGCTTGAGGAAGAAGTTTGAGGAGTTCGCGAGCCGGAAGACGTCGATTCTGGGAGAGATGTTCACCTCGTCGCCGGATGTCCGCGAGCTGCGGGATATTGGTCCTTATTTGGCTGGGCGATGGGTGGCTCACAGGTACCCCAGTCGGCGAGATAATATGCGTTCGCTGTCCTCGCCTCCGGATCTGGCTGGGAGATCTTCTTCGAAAAATCGTGCGGATTCGGGAGAGCTGGGGGCGGAGACGAGCGGCGAAAGCAAGCCGATGGGCAGGCTACGGGCTTCGTCGAGAGAGCCAGGGTCTTTGAAACAGAGTGAATCGTTAGGGAAAGAACAGTTCGATCCAGATAAGCACAGGCCGAGGTTTAGGTACCAACCTCCGCCGCCGACATCTTTGCCTAGCTTGCGACGGAAGACCGGGTCGTGGTGGTCGCCGATACCTGTCTACACCGCTCGACCCACTGTCACTTTTGAAGGTCTGAACTCTTGCGACTGATAGCCGTGAGACTGTACTTTCGGAGATGTACGGTGACTAGTAAAAATCGACTGCATAGTGATGTTAGAGTTGAAGAGGGAGCGCGTTGGGAGAGTAAATATTTAGTGCTTTTAGTGATGTTTTTTTTTACGGGGGAAATGTACTTAACTTTATGTAAACTTTGAGAATCTTGTTTAACATATGGGAGATTCCACGCCAAATAGGACGGTTTAAATATTTTTCTTGTATTTTTTTCTGTACAGGCTATCTAACAACAATAATTTTGAAAGAAAAGAAAATTGAATTTCGACTATTTAAAATTTTATAACTTTTCAATATACATGTCGGCCATATTGGATCCGCCATTACGAATTTTGAAATTCTAATATCAGATTCAAAAATTACGGTTATAATA
>NC_071984.1:661750-668428 GCF_026283585.1 Hylaeus volcanicus | reverse complement strand
TTTCATGAAAATCTAATAACTTTTCGATATACATGTCGGCCATATTGAATCCGCCCATTTTGAATTTTTGAATTCGGATGCCAGATTCGAAGGTTACGATCATAAATAAGAGATATTTAAAAGACTCTCGTCCTTATTTTTTTACATATTAACGATTTCATTTTCATTTATTCAGTAAGTGAGAAAAATTTGCAAATATCTTACTTCAAGAATTGAATTACCATGCAGCCGATGTTTACTATGAGACACTGTATGTATTATACAATGACGAGCAGGGCTGTAAGTACATATGCGATAATCCACCTTCAATTTTTTTATTATTTCTTAAGAAGTTTAGAAGAATTCTCCGACGCTGCGTTTTGATTAAACATATACCTGTGCTTGTTGAAAGAAAATTTATTTATTTTATGGGTTTATCGTTAAAGATATATTTGTGTTGCTGTGAAAAACAATAATGTATTTATACATACCCATATTTGTAATAATTAGTAGAGCTATGTATTTTTTTTTTAATTGTCACAGGTGCACTACCAGAAACACATGGTTTCGAGTATGTCAGTTTCACCTAAATAATTTGTAATTTATGATAAGTTCCTAGTTCACGAATAATAGAATATTATATTTTTTATATTATCTAATTCTTATCGAATCTTAACATTTTCTATCGAAGAAAATAGAAAGTAGTTTGTTCGTACTGTCTACAGTAAAGTTTCCATAAATACACAAACTCGGGACTGATCTAGTGCATTTATGGTAGACTTCGTATATTCTCTGTTGGTTTCTGACGAGCTTCGAACGTAGAGGACAGCGATCTAAGAAGAGGACGGAGTGAAAACATTTTCCATTCAAGAAAATAGTTGGTTTATACTGTCTATAGCAAAGTCTCCATAAATGCAGAAATATCTCTACCATAAATGCACAGAAACCATCCCCACCACTTAAGGGTATACCTACCTTTTGAGGGGTCACAGAGTTCGATATCCGAGTAGTGTAAACATGATCTGGGAACGGATTACCCCGTGAGACAATTTAATCCAACGGTGAAACTTTTTTTATTAATAATTTTGTTGTTGTAAAACTTTTACCATCATATTCCTGATATTTTTCTAATTAAAATGAGATCAAACACGACGTAATTCGCAACATATTTATTTGTAACAACTTATTATGTATCATTTATCGTAGAGTACTAACTAAAAAAAGATGAATGGTACATATCGTCCGATTTATATCGTGTTTGGTCTCATTTTAATCAGAAAAATGTCAGGAATACGATGATTAAAGTTGTACAACAAAATAGTTAATAATGAAAAAGTTTCACCATTGGATTACATTGTCTCAACGATATACCTTGGTGTTTTCGCTCCGTCCTCTTCTTTATTCGCTGTCCTTTTCTACGTTCGAAGCTCGTCGGCAACAATCAGAGAATATACGAAGTCTACCATAAATGCACTAGATCAGTCCCGAGTTTGTGCATTTATGGAGACTTTACTGTAGACAGTACGAACAAACTACTTTCTATTTTCTTCAATGAAAAATGTTAAGATTCGATATGAATTAAACAATATAAGAAATATAATATTCTATTATTCGTGAACTAGGAACTTATCATAAATTACAGATTATTTAGGTGAAACTGACATATTCGAAACCAACTCCTCTTCCCCCCAAGGGGTATAACCTCCCAGTGGTGGTGATGGTTTCAGTGCATTTATGGAAACATCGTAAATTACAAATTATTTAGGTGAAACTGACATATTCGAAACCAACTCCTCTTCCCCACAAAAGGTATACTCCCCAGTGGTGGTGATCGTTTCAGTGCATTTATGGAAACATCATAAATTACAAATTATTTAGGTGAAACTGACATACTCGAAACCAACTCCTCTTCCCCCCAAGGGGTATACCACCCAGTGGTGGGGATGGTTTCAGTGCATTTATGGAGACTTTACTGTATAATCCTTTTTATTAGACCAAAAACCTCTTTTTTGATAAGCACGGTATCCTTTTAATTAAATTGCGCACTAAGAGAATTCTTGCTATTTACTTTGAAAATAAACAGAAACAAGGTAGCATACGATTATGTGTCTACACCTTTGCTCGTTGCGTTTTAATACCTTAAGGTTAGACAAGGAGAATTTCTTCTCGTTGGTTTGTGATCTTGGTATCTAAAATGTTACGAGTTATTTTTAAAAGCGATAAACAATACAGCTTTCCATGGCAGTTAAATATTTTTTACTTACAACATATGAAGACATTTATTGTACCGTTCCTTTATGAATACATTAAACTTAAGCATGTTAATAGCAATACTTTGAACTATAACCAGAATCATTTACGAATGTAACATGGAATAAATTGCGAATAAAAGTGGAAATTAAAACTTTCATGTTACTTCCTATCAATTTTTTGAACGAAAAAGTTCATATCATTTATTCATTTCATCGTGTATTCCTTCAATGCTAATAAACAAATACCAAGTTCCTTTCACAATTTTTATTTACTCGCATCTCACGGAATTTTCTTTAAAAATTATTATTTACAGTTCTAAGAAATTAACAGCTCGTAACATTTTAGAGATATCATCGTGTCGTGATTGTCGTTGTCACGCGATATGTATTAATAAAAAAATAATAATAAAAAAATTAATAGAACTCTTCCAAATTGCGACACAGAAACTGGAAGAGTGATAAACTCCTTTTTCCAACCACAAATTTTTGTTACCATTCCTTCGAAACACAATTACGTCGTTCAACAATTTTTCTATTTATTTATTTCTTTTTTTTTTTAATATATTGAAAAAGTGATTCATCCCGGAGACACCAATATCGATCGATGCCGAAGAACAGAGTGTGTGTCCATTAACCGGCAAGTTCGTCGAATGTTTACAGTGATCCTTCACGCCGAGTGTTATTGTTTCCACAGTTTATTGTAGTGCGGCTAATTATTATTTTCCTTTTTTTTTCGGCTCGACCAATAGAGTATACGAACGCGCCTCCGCCGCCGCCAAAATGCCAACACTACAGAGACGACTGTCAAGGTAACGCTATAAGCAAATCATTTTTTTTATTTCTATTCATTTTTCCAGAGTGGTTGAACAATTTGGTCTAACTTTATCTGTTTACTTTACTGATTATATTGAGAAATATACATATATCGTACAGGTTTGTGGATGTTTCTTTTCTAAGAAGTGAAACAATCGATACACGCTGACAAATCTGAATTTTTGCAGAATTAAAATTTCTGTGAATTTTAATTTAATTTTGCAGAATTAAAATTCAGAGAAATGAATATTTTTCGCGAATTACTTTGTTTTTATAAAAATGATAAGGAGATAAAGATGATATTATTGTTTGGTGGTATAACGCTGGTAGCATTGCATAGCAACGCGCTAAGTGCAAGGGTGGCCCCACACTGGAGCTCTGATAAGGGTTGTCATAATCCCAAGACACTTTTTACCCATATTTTCCCATGAATTTTATTTTTGCTTGCAAAATAAAAATGAACTATTCAATATTTATATAGCATTCAAAAAAGTAATTCATAGAGGAAAGGCTGGGAATATTCGATATCCAATAGTAACATTTTTCTATAATAGTAACAATTAGTAACATTTGTACAATTAGTAATTTTTTTTAAAATAAAAATGAATCATTCAATATTTATATAGAGGAAAAACTGAGAATATTTGATATCCAATAGTAACATTCTTTTTAATTACAAGCCTTATTTTTTCCCAAATTTTGTATTGAGTTTTGTGTTTTGTCATTTCCTAAGTCCTTTTTCATATCATATCAGTAATCTGTTTCTTATATTCAAGTCATGATATTTAATTTTGTGCTACAGGTGGGATAATTTAATACTGTTTTCGTGATTAACACATACATACAGGGTGTCCAAAAAATGTTGGATGTCGTTGAAAGGGGAGGTTCGGGTGGTGATTTGAAACAACTTTTTCCTTTGCGAAAATGCTGTCCGAGGCCTCGTTAAGGAGATATTAATAGAAAACCCGGGACCAATCAGAGAGCGAGTATGATGGCGGAGGGCGGTCGCCTAGCGCGTACCCCACGCCTACCGCGAGCGCTCCACCGGGATACTCGCGCTCTGATTGGTCCGGGGTTTCCTGTTAATATCTCCTTAACGAAGCCTCAGACAGCATTTTCGGTAAGGGAAAAATTGTTTCAAATCACCTCCCGAACCTCCCCTTTCAACGACATCCAACATTTTTTGGACACCCTGCATATCATAAAAAAGCAAGACAGCATATTTATATGTTAAAATCGATTTATGAATAAAAGTTTCTTTAGTTTGTATAGTATAATATTCTATTAGAGCAAACAAATCAATTCAGCCTGTTCCAGTTGCGTGGGACACCCTGTATATGTATATATCTATATATTCTTTAATTATATATATATTACATAATATCACATTTAATATTTGTACATTACATCTAACTCTTAAATGTACAGGGTGTCCCAAAAATGTTGGAAGTCCTTGAAAGGGATGGTTCGGGGGGTGATTTGAAACAACTTTTTCCTTAGCGAAATTGTTGTCCGAGGCTTCGTTAAGGAGATATTAACAGAAAACCCCGGGCCAATCAGAGCGCGAGTATCCCGGCGGAGCGCTCGCGGTAGGCGTAGGCTATGCGCTAGGCGACCGCCCTTGCGCTCTGATTGGTCCGGCATTTTTTGTTAATATCTCCTCAACGAAGCCTCGGACAGCATTTTCGCTAAGGAAAAAATTGTTTCAAATCACCCCCCGAACCTCCCTTTTCAAGGACCTCTAACATTTTTGGGACACCCTGTATAAGTAACACGTACATAACAAAAGTATTTATCACAATAACATATGTAAAATACATCAAATTTATTTACAACTAATTATAAATTACAGATATTCCACGATCTATTCAAACCTTACAATATTAATTTTGTATAATTAAAAAGAAAACATTCAAAAACGAAAGTTTGTTCAGCGTACTTTCAATAGCACCATTAACCTTGTACTATAAAATTTTAGATACTGTGTGTTGTACTGTCTTTCACTCAAGTTTCATGGACATGGAATTTCAGTATTAATTCATGTATCAATTAATGCGATTAATACAGAATTAATTCCTTTTATGACTAATAAAATAAAATTTAAAGGAAGGTAAAGTACACAGTTAAAGTTTGGCCGGTTCAGAGGCACTTTGGGACTTCTTTATGCGCCTGATTTATTTCATAATCATTCATTTATTCATAATCATTAATATATTCTTAATTGTAAGACGGCTTCATCCTTCCGAAATTTTCGAAGACGTTTTCAGCAGGCTGCCGTATGTAGCTTAACCGGCCGTTCGCTTTTTTGTTGGTTTGACACGATTCGAATTATTTTTCCGGAAGATACTCCGCTCGAACGAAACAGAGCATGAAATCTGCTGGTTATGCATGACATGCGATGCAATCATTTGCACTTAGAAGTAGCGTGCAATTGTTTTGCAACGAATTGAGCATGAACAGTATTATGAAAAAAAGAAAAAAAAAGTGAAACATATAAGAAAGTGGCATGTAGTATTTCGTATAGAAATATTAGTGATTGGTAAGACGTACGCGAAGGGTTAATGAAACAGTTAGAATATAATTTAGGAATCTATCGAGTGATATAGAAAAATTATTCGCGAATTTAGAAGCATGCAATGATTGCTAAGTCAGCGAAGCTTGCGCAAAAGTGGAAACAAAAATTAGCTATATTCGAGTATAGTGGAAGCTTACATTTTAATTACTAAATGAAATTCTTCTTTTTTTTATTATATACTTTGGAGAAGATAATGATACTATTTGAACTTTTACAAAATAAATTGATAGTACTTTTGGCAGTGAGAATAGATAAATAATATACATTTAATTACTTAATAGTAAATTATAATATCATCGATGATGTGACTAATATGGGGATAAATTTTATTCTGACTTTCCAAACAGTGGAAGGTCAATGCAAATTATGTTAACATCCAATTGTGTACGATATCAACGTACCTGATGCAAAATGTCAGTGGAGTATACAATGGTGTCTTTTATAATATTTAAATGAAACATCACATTGTTCTGGTGCAGGAAGAATTTTTAGATATACAGTATGAAAAATGTTTGTTCCCATAGGTGTACCTTTAATTATTGACAGGATTATAACACAACGTATGTTGGAACAAGAATATTTAATGAGATATAATGTGAATACATATACAGGGTGTCCCAAAAATGTTGGAGGTCCTTGAATGGGGTGATTCGGGAGGTGATTTGAAACAACTTTTTCCTTAGCGAAATTGTCCTTCGAGGCTTTGTTAAGGAGATATTAACAGAAAACCCCGCACCAATCAGAGCGCGAGGATGCCGGCGGAGGGTGGTCGCCTAGCGCGTAGCCCACGCCTACCGTGGGCGTTCCGCCGGCATACTCGCTCTCTGATTGGTCCGGCATTTTTCATTAATATCTCCTCAACGAAGCCTCGGACAACATTTTCGCTAAGGAAGAAGTTGTTTCAAATCACCTCCTGCACCACCTCTTTCAAGGTGTTGCAATATTTTTGGGACACCCTGTATATACAGAGTGGAGGTGATTTGAAACAACTTTTTTCTTAGCGAAAATGTTGTCCGAGGCTTCGTTAAGGAGATATTAACAGAAAACCCCGACCAATCA
>NC_071984.1:653293-661350 GCF_026283585.1 Hylaeus volcanicus | reverse complement strand
TTTCCTTAGCGAAAATGTTCTCCGAGGCTTCGTTAAGGAGATATTAACAGAAAACCCCGACCAATCAGCGGGTGCTCCATTGGCATCCTCGCGCTCTGATTGGTCCGGCATTTTTCATTAGTATCTCCTCAACGAAGCCTCGGACAACATTTTCGCTAAGGAAAAAGTTGTTTCAAATCACCTCCCGAATCGCCTCTTTCATTGACCTCCAAAATTTTTGGGACACCCTGTATTGATCATAGATCGCTTTCTCACAATTATTCAGTAGTAAAGAATTAAGTTACTATGGATAATTTAATATTTTGTGTTTGCGATGAGTGGAAGGTGAACGCGAATTGTGTTAACGAGTACAATATTAACATAGGTGTCGTAGTATGACGCAGATGTGGTATACAATGAACGTAACAGAGGCTCGCCTTATCATTCCGTTACGCGATTAGTATGACCGCCTGCATTTAACCGAGCCGACCAAGCCTCGGTGCACTCGATAATAGATCGATGAATTACCAAGTCTGTCAGTTACGGTTGTGTCACGTACGAATATCAGTAGTTGTAATACGTGGTTCGGAATAATTCCATGAAATTATAAAATACGAAAACTACGTGTGTCAAAACAATAACTATATAAGAAACGTAAAAAAAAAAAGAAAAAAAAAGAAAATATACATGTCGAATTGAGTAACCTTCACCTCTTCGAAGTCTGTTAAAAAATTGATATCAATTTCGTACCGAAGTAGATAAGTTTATATTTGGATTTGCTCAAAGTCAATATCAATATTGATCCAAATTAACCGTGACATTTTTATCGATGACGCTACGCGTGAATCACTTGTATCGATAAATGTTAAAATATATCGTACAGCTGAAAGAATTGTGAGACTCGATGCTCAAACACAGTACAAAATGTTAGTCTTTATGAAATACTGGAAATCTTGAAAATCACGTATATTCTGAAATTTTTTAAAATTGTTTAAAATAAACGAAGGAGACGAAGTAAATCGAAGTAAATAAAAGTAAATCGAAGTAAATCGAAGTAAATCGATCTAAATCGAAGTAAGTTGAAGTAATTTATCAAACGTTAAAAAGTAATTAAACATAAGACATTAGAAAGTTATTATTCATCAAACATTCTGAAATTTGAATGATTCCATAACGTACTTTCCTAATTGCCTAAGATTTGTTGCAAACTGACAGACGAATTCGTACCATCGAATTATTCACGGTGGAGTTAAAGCACTTATCTCCGTTATCGGTGTGCTAACGATTATTCAATGTATTCTCCTATCTTAAAACGTTATTCCACAGAAACTTCTGTAATCGGGAATGGTTTCCTTGAACGTAGAAACTGATAGGATTGTGCACATACTGATAGAGACGAACAATTGCCACATTGAACTCGAAATGTTTGACCGTTTTACATATTAGATACTAAATAGCGATACTTTTGAGAATCGGTATTTAAACAACAGTGTTTCATCGAACGAAAGTAAATCATATACCAGAGCTGCAAATTCTTAATTAACATTACGTAATGATTACTTCGACCAAGTAATTAAGTAATTGCCATTACAATTATTCTGTCGCATGTAATTGTATTTGCGATTACTTGGATTACTACCAGTAATCCAATAATTTTTTAATGACTACTAATAATTGTCCAGAAAGTAATTAAATGGCATCTCAAATCTAAAGTAGTTAAAAATATCTGCATATAATTAAAAGGTAATTTCGAAAAATTTGCATTTAAAGGGATAGCAAATGGCAAAATTTAGTTTGGTTGATAAATGACGAATGAAATCAATATTATAACAATTTATTCGATCGAACAATTATATTTCTATTTATTCATTGTGAAATATTTCATTTGATAATTCGATGATATTTAAATTTGATTTTGTTATGTCTATACCTTGCTAATTGTACTTCCTTCCTCACCTCATATTGCTTTTTGTTACGTAAAATTATGAACACTTTGTTTATCAGAGAATAACCGAAATATAAAAGTCGACAACGTTTAAACAAAAATTTTATATTTGCCTTATCACTGTATAAATGATAATTTATTCGATTACAGACATTATTGTTTCATTTATAACATACTTAATTGGAGTTTCCTTTCGACTATCAATAATAACAACAGAATAAATGGAAACATGTGTCTACAACATTAATATTTCTTAACTACATTTGCATTGCATCATTTATTTTCATCCAAGAAGCTACACGATACTGATTCATTCTTGTTTATAAGCACTTGCAACAGAGATTCGTCTCAAGTATTTTCGTACAATAAAATATAATACATAATGTAATATTTTAAAATATAATGTAGTATATTAATACTATATTATAGTATATATATTGTATTTGAATAATATTATTCCATTGAATTATATAAAAATACCTAAAACGACTTTCCAATAGTAATAAACAAACAATAAAATACATACAATAAAATATAATACAAAATATAATTTATTAAAATATATTGTAGTATATCAATACTATAATCTACATTATAACATTGTACATTAATACTACATTATATATTATATTTGAATAATATTATTTCATTGAATTATATAAAAATACCTACAACGACTTTCCATCATAATAAACAAACAATAAAATATAATATAATATATATTATAATAAAGTATAATGTAGTATATTAATACTATAATCTACATTATATATTACATTTGAATAATATTATTTCATTGAATTATATCGAAATACCTCAAACGACTTTCCGTCGTAATAAATAAACAATAAAATACCTAAAACGTAATATATAATATAGATATATATTATATATATATATACAAAATATAATTTATTAAAATATATAAAACATAATATATATAATATATATATAATATATATAATGTATATATATATATATATATATAATAACATAATATATATATATATATATATAATAACATAATATATATAATATATATTATAATATAATATTATGTTATGTTTTATGTATTTTATTTATAATCTTATGTTTTATGTATTTTATTGTTTGGATATAGTATGTAATATAATATAATAAAGTATAATGTAGTATATTTATACTACAATCTACATTATAATATTGTACAATAATACTACATAATATATTATATTCCAATAATATTATTTCATTGAATTATATTGAAATACCTCAAACGACTTTCCGTCGTAATAAACAAACTATATACCGAATACATAGTCTAGTACCCGCGCCTCCTATACCGAACAATAAGGAGTCAAACGAGAACACAAAACACAGGTTACAGGATTGGTCACGTAGGTAAAGCGGTCGACTGTGGGTCCGAGGACCATGGGTTCGAATCTCCGTGCCCTCACTTTCGTTTATTTTCTTGCAAAAGTAAGAATTAAATAATAATTAAATATTTCTTATTAATAATTAAATACTTCTTATCAATAATTAAATATTTCTTATCAATAAATAAATATTTCAAGCCCTGTAACCCTGTAAAAGCCCCAAAAAAAAACTTCTAACAACAACTTTCCATCGTTCGTACCGAACAAAGGAAAATTTAAAGGCTCCAAGACCTTTATCTCTTCGTATCAGTACACTCTATCTCCAAAACAATTTATCGTACTGAAACGTTCGCATAATCTCACTCAAACCAAAGATCATTCATCCAGAAGAAACCTTGGCAACTGCTCCATGAAAATAATGTCAGCAACTCGTAACATGCAAAAATAGATAGATAGCGATAACGAAGATAGGATAGTGTATCACGCAAGAACAATATCGATTGTATACAGTCTACTTATCTAATCTTTGGCAACGATTGATAACAGAATCTTCGCTCGAGTACATTTTTGCGGACGAACTGATCAGTCCATCGGCAACTTCGCGGTTGTTTATTGGGAATTTACTGCATTCCAACGAACATGTTTTCGTTACGCGTCAACAAACAATAAAAAAACAGTGCAGCGAATGATAAAGAAAAATATTTATCGTGCGACGGATTTTTGAAATAATAGTTCAAAGTTTCAAGTGACACTCTATTATTTCTGGGCCTTTGGTGAATTTAATTATTTATTCAAGTTTCAAGTGTTCCGACGAAAGTTTTTACGCGTGAAGGTTAAAACTTCGTTAACGTGAAGGTGTTAAAATTTGTTGAGGTGTAAAATCTGTTTACGAATCGAACATTTTTATTACAGCGATTTGACTATCTCGTGTTTGAAAGTTTGCATCGATAAAGCGATCGGTTGCGAAGGAACGCGCGTGTACGCGACTGCTAAAAATAACATTGTTATATCAAAATTTCTAATGCATGTCGGGCGAATATGAACACGGAAAGCGTATTTTCGTGCTTGGTTGAAATTAGACAAGTGCATTAGTTGCAATACCGTAACGTGCATCGTTGGAAGAAAAGAGTATCTCGAGTCTGAGGAAACGTTACGTTTCACGTCACTTCCTTACACGGTTGCTTCGAAGAATAACTTGAACTTTATCGTTATTTTATTGGATGGGAATTCTTCGATTTTAAGAGCAATCATTTATTTAATAGTAGGACTATCGAGGATGATGTTAAACCTATTAAATGATAAATTAGATTGATTTTTGTTCGTCCTGTTTCAAGGTTATTGGGAACAGTAATTTTGTTTGATTAGAGAAATAGAAAAAAATTAGAAAAGATTAGAAGAAATTAGAAAAAATTAGAGAAAATTAGAAAAGATTAGAAGAAATTAGAAAAAATTAGAGAAAATTAGAAAAGATTAGAAGAAATTAGAAAAAATTAGAGAAAATTAGAAAAGATTAGAAGAAATTAGAAAAAATAAGAGAAAATTAGAAAAGATTAGAAGAAATTAGAAAAAATTAGAGAAAATTAGAAAAAATTAGAAAAAGGTATTTCTATTGATTGAATATTGTACCCGGACTAATGTCAACATAAATGTGACCATAGTCAGCCCATAAGTATTTATAACATCTATGTCGATTGAGGAAAGTGTAAATTAAATAATTGATGATTTGATGTTTAATGTGAAATAAATATTTTATTTTTAATATATGAGGCATTCCGCGTCAAATTGGATGGTTTAAGAAGTTTTTTCTTTTATTTTCTTAATTTTTTGGAATTTGTTTAGTACATCTCCAAAGGTGCTTCCTGGTAAATCCCTACTCAGAACAAAAAAATCAGTATTGATAACAACTTATAGCGAAAAAGAATTTTTTTTAATTTTTAAAAATTGGAAACAAATGGTAATCAAAAGTTGCAGGATGGATAGAAGTTTAAAATAGAAAATCTTCAAGAAAATCGAAGGACGTGCAGTTTTAAAAACACGATTGAATACTTCAAATTCAAAAATTTTCATTAAAAGCATTTTAAATATTTTGTTTGTATTTTTTTCTGTAAAGACCATATAAAACAATAATTTTGAAAAATAAGAAAATTGAATTTTGACCATTCCAAATATAATAACTGTTCACTATACATTGGCGGCCATATTGGATCCGCCATTTTGAAATTTGCAATTCTGTTATGAGATTCCAAGTTTGCAGCTAAAACACTTTAAATATATTTTTTTGTATTTTTTTCTGTAAAGGCCATCCAAAAACAATAATTTTGAGAAAAAAAGAAAATTAAATTTCGACCATTTTAAATCTAATAACTTTTCAATATACATGTCGGCCATATTGGATCCGTCATTTTGAATTTTGCAATTCCGATATCGGATTTGAAGTTTGCGGCTCAAATAAGGTATAAATACTAAGTTTCATGAAAATCTAATAATTTTCCAATATACATGTCGGCCATATTGAATCCGCCCATTTTGAATTTTGCAATTCCGATATCGGATTTGAAGTTTGGGGCTAAAACACTTTAAATATTTTGTTTGTATTTTTGTCTTGAACTCGAATTTTTTGAAAATTCAATATTTTTTGAACCAGTGATCCAAAAAATCTCAAAATTTACCAAGAAGCCTCTCTTGAGGTATACTAAAAAATACAAAACAATAAAAAAAAATGGAAAAAAAAATTTGTTTCAACCGTCCGATTTGGCGCGGAATGCCGCCATATTTAAATTAATACAATGTCCGCATACTTGCGAGCGGGGTGTATGTATCTCACAACAGTTCGTTCTGGTGACAGGGACTGCACGGTCACAGAAAAAACGCAAGAACAGTGACGCGTGCATCGCGAACGACCTCCACGGAAGTTGGACCGTTTCGTGGAAAAATACGTGCGACACTAGAGAAGCAAACGTGCCGAAAGTGGAGGGAGTGCGAAAAGGGACGGCGAATTCGCGCCGGGCGGCAGACGATCGGCGCGCTTCTTTCGAGCCAGAGGCTCCCGTTGGCGCGTCTCAGACAGCCCGGCGAAGAACCGTTGTTCGCTCCGGCGCTCGCGTACGCTACGCCGCGACGTGGACACGCGGGTCGTTACGTTTATTGGCCGCGGAACGATTATCGTGTGGTTGGACACGTTCCCGTGGCTCCGTTCGCTTTTCCTGCGGCGCGCTTCGGGACGCGAAGTGTTCGCGAGTGTTGACGAAGGGGAATTGACACGGAGGAAGTTGTTTAGAGAGATTGGATTGCTCCTTGTGAATTGGAGGAAATGTGTTTGGAGGATTGGTTTGTCCTCGAAGGTGTAGGACTTGGATTTGTTTACTATAAATAAATTCGAATCGTGATTCGTCAAAAGTGATGATTATGTCAGGCTTATCTTCGCGTAACGCGTGGTGAAACTAATTGGGAGTAAGGCTTGCGTGGATGGGGGAGAATGAGGGGAAGATTTATGTAGGTGACAGTTTGGAATTGTTTAGAGAAGTTTAGAAACGTAGACGAGGACAGATAGGACATTATTGGATTGCACGGAAGAAACGATATTTTGTGATTTTAGAGATTGAAATGTTTCTACGATGATGTAAAAAAGATAATGCAGATGATAAAATGAAACCTGAGTTAACAGGTTAGAATTATGTATAGAAATGCAAAAGTGTAAAGAAGAAATGATAGTATATTTTATGATTTTATGTAAATGAGTCTGTACAGTAATGGAGACAAGACAATGTTGACTATTTGGAATTATTTAACAAAACATAAAAAAAGAACGTTATCGAATATCGTTCGATTTATACCGTGTTTGGTCTCATTTTAATCAAAAAATTGTCAGGAATACGATGATAAAAGTTATCTACGTTCGAAGCTCGTCGGCAAATATCAGAGAATACACGATCATGTAAACACTCCTCGGCGATCGATTTCCTCGACCCCACAAAAGGTATACTTCTCAGTGGTGAGAATGGTTTCAGTGCATTTATGGAGACTACACAGTATTCCTCATGTCACTTTATCTCTCCTTTCTTTGCAAATGACAGTAAAGTCTTCATAAATGCACAAGTTCAGTCCCGAATTTGTGCATTTATGGAAGCTTTACAGTATTTCTCATGTCACTTTAACTCTCTCCTTTCTTTGCGAATGAAAGTAAAGTCTTCATAAATGCACAAGTTCAGTCCCGAGTTTGTGCATTTATGGAGGCTTTACAGTATTTCTCATGTCACTTTAACTCTCTCCTTTATTTCCGAATTACAAAAGAGTCTCTATAAATGCACAAGTTCAGTCCCGAGTTTGTGCATTTATGGAGGCTTTACAGTATTTCTCGTGTCACTTTAACTCTCTCCTTCTTTTTCGAATTATAGCAAAGTCTCTATAAATACAGAAGTTCAGTCCCGAGTTTGTGCATTTATGGAGGCTTTACAGCATTTCTCATGTTACTTTAACTCTCTCCTTTCTTTTCGAATTATAGCAAAGTCTCTATAAATACAGAAGTTCAGTCCCCAGTTTGTGCATTTATGGAGACTTCACAGTATTCCTCATATCACTTTATCTCTCCTTTCTTTTCGAATGACAGTAAAGTCTTCATAAATGCACAAGTTCAGTCCCTAGTTTTTGCATTTATGGAGACTTCACGGTATTTATCATGTCACTTTAACTCTCTCCTTCCTTTTCGAATTACAGGAAAGTCTCCATAAATGCAAAAATATCTCTACCATAAATGCAAAAATATCTCTACCATAAATGCA
>NC_071984.1:641841-653283 GCF_026283585.1 Hylaeus volcanicus | reverse complement strand
AAAAATATCTCTACCATAAATGCAAAAATATCTCTACCATAAATGCACAGAAACCATCTTCACCACTTAGGGGTATACTTACCTCTTGAGGGGTCACAGAGTTCGATCTCCGAGTAGTCCAAAGATTATCTAGGAACGGATTACTCCGTGAGACAATTTAATGCAACAGTGAAACTTTTTTTATTAATTACTTTTTTGTTATAAAACTTTTATCATCATATTCCTGACATTTTCCGGATTAAAATGAGACCAAACACGACGTAATTCGCAACATGTTTACTTGTAACAACTTATTACGTATCATTTATCGTAGAGTACTAACTAAAAAAAGATGAATGGTACATATCGTCCGAATTATGTCGTGTTTGGTCTCATTTTAATCAGAAAAATGTCAGGAATACGATGATTAAAGTTGTACAACAAAATAGTTAATAATGAAAAAGTTTCGCCATTGGATTACATTGTCTCAACTATATACCTTGGTGTTTTCGCTCCGTCCTCTTCTTTATTCGCTGTCCTTCTCTACGTTCGAAGCTCGTCGGCAACAATCAGAGAATATACGAAGTCTACCATAAATGCACTAGATCAGTCCCGAGTTTGTGCATTTATGGAGACTTTACTGTAGACAGTACGAACAAACTACTTTCTATTTTCTTCAATGAAAAATGTTAAGATTCGATATGAATTAAACAATATAAGAAATATAATATTCTATTATTCGTGAACTAGGAACTTATCATAAATTACAGATTATTTAGGTGAAACTGACATATTCGCAACCAACTCCTCTTCCCCCAAGGGGCATACCTCCCAGTGGTGGTGATGGTTTCAGTGCATTTATGGAGACTTATCATAAATTACAAATTGTTTAGGTGAAACTGACATACTCGAAACCAACTCTTCGACCCCACAAAAGTTATACCCCTCAGTGGTGGGGATGGTCTCAGTGCATTTATGGAAACATCATAAATTACAAATTATTTAGGTGCAATTGACATACTCGAACCCAACTCCTCCTCCCTCAATTTGTATACCACCCAGTGGTGGGGATGGTTCCAGTGCATTTATGGAGACAACTGTAACGCGACACGTTTAAGTGCACCCGTACCCGGCGAAAATTCAAAGTCGATTTTCTCGAAAACAAAGCCTCGCGCGAAAAATGTTTATTCTACATTTTCGACTTATTTTTTCACGTAGAATCACATCCCCTTTTCGCTTGTACCTACAATTACCGAACACCCTGTATATTGGACTCTGTATATTATTACAATTTCTTAGAATGTTCAAATTCAATGCTATCGAATTAAATTTAGTCACTCGATGCTGTTCCATAAATTCACTTTGAAGGTATCGAAAGAAGTGGATCATTAGCGCGATTCGCGGTGAAATCGCTCGTCGATAAAAAGTTCCTCGCGTACAAACATTTCCACGTCGCGGCGTTGATGGCAGTCCTCATTTGAATAGAATGCCACTTATGAGCGTACAGGTGCCACCTTTCTCAAGGGAAGATCTCGCTAAAAGTGTAACAAAGTAACCGCGTTTCATTGCCTCGAACACTTAATCTTAATAGACACGTTCTTTCGCGGTCGGCTGTGAACATTCCTCGTTGAAACAAGAGCGATGATCATTTTCATTTTCCTTCTCTATTTCCTATAAGCAGGCTTTCGACGTGCTAGGATTATTCTGCACTATGCTGCCTTATTTAAAAATGAAATGTTTCGAGAATTAATTAATCGTATTTTAACCAATTAAATTAATTAAATCGTTAGAGTGATAACAGCTATCTTGCAAAAGCTTGTCAATTTCCGTACATTTTACTGGAAATCTGTATATATGAAATTGATATATCATATATTTTCGGACAATTTAAACAATAATTGCATATTATGCATTATATATTTAGATTACACGTTTTTTATTTGAAGAAAAAGTTTGCCCACATTTTGGATCGCTTTAGATATTTCTGTAAATATCAATATTTGTATTAAACAAATAAAAAATTCATCATATTTGAATTCTACCTATTTTACCTATTGTTTATATTACTTTTAATTTGTTCGATATAAATATTACAGTTTAAAAAAAATGTCTAATTCCAATATTTCAATATTCTTATAAATAATCCAGTTTCTTATGATTTCCATAAATTATCGTTTCGAGATAATCATCACTAGATAAAATTGTTTCCCATGCAGGATAACAATAAAAAAACATTCATTTACGTACTCCTTTTATGATTAACAAATTTATATTCGCGATTAAAAAAATACAATACTCTTTACTCCTGACAAATGCCACCAAAATAACTAAAGCAGTAAATAAATAAATAAATAAATAAATGCAATCGTTATTCCTGCCAAAACTAATCTGTAACCATGAAATTCACCAGAAATGATATTTTTTTTAATAAACGAAGAAATTTGTTAAACGAGATTCACTAGAAATAATTTCTTTTTTAATAAACGAAGAGATTTCTTAATTGAGATTTTTCTGAAAAGTGATGTTTTAAAAACCTTACGAAAAGCCAATTAGCAATGTCAAAGGTCTAGGAAAGATAGCATTAATTATACTTATCGTCGGCCGCAACGTTTCCATTGTGTAATTGAGGAAATTAATTAAAATCCCGGCAATCGATTGTGTACACGCCACGAAGTTTTCCAGAAACTACTACCGGTTGCTTAACCAAAACACACTTTCCATTCCTCATCGTTGATTATCACGCTATTAATTCCGTACTTGATCGAAAGGAACTGGGTATGAAATTTCTTCACACTGGATAACTTCCAATATTCTTCGTGGCGAGTTGCGAGCCTGACTCACGCGACTCTGATTTATTATTTTTTAATAGATGACAACGATCGCTCATGTTTAATTTATTTTTAATGAGATACTAATTGGTTGTAGGCGGTATTGTCTTCCGTGGATAGAATTATAATGGCAGACCCAATTTTACCGTTTCAGTGAAATTAAATTACAGTTATAAATAGACTGCAGATGTTTATGCAAATTTATAGTTTTAAATGTATAGAAGTATCTTTTGTTTTCTAAATATTATAACATGTATTTTATTTTTTGTATTTGGTCCCAGGTTTGTGCATTTATAGAGACTTTACAGTATTTCTCATGTCACTTTAACTCTCTCCTTTCTTTCCGAATTACAAAAAAGTCTCTATAAATGCACAAGTTCAGTCCCGAGTTTGTGCATTTATGGAGACTTCACGGTATTTATCATGTCACTTTAACTTTCTCCTACTTTTTCGAATTACAGCAAAGTCTCTATAAACGCACATGTTCAGACCCGAGTTTGTGCATTTATGGAGACTACAGTATTTCTCATGTCACTTTAACTTTCTCATTCTTTTTCGAATTACAGCAAAGTCTCTATAAATGCACAAGTTCAGTCCCGAGTTTGTGCATTTATGGAGACCTCACAGTATTTCTAATATCACTTTAACTCTCGCCTTCTTTTTCGAATTACAGCAGAATCCATAAATGCAGAAATATCTGTACCATAAATGCAACAGAAACCATATAGAAATGTAAATTAAAGTATTTTTTGTCTTCTAAATATTGCAACATGTATTTTATTTTTTGTATTTGGTCCCGAGTTTGTGCATTTACGGAGACCTCACAATATTTCTCATGTCGCTTTAACTCTCTTCTTCCTTTTCCAATTACAGCAAAGTCTCTATAAACGCACATGTTAAGACCCGAGTTTGTGCATTTATGGAGACTACAGTATTTCTCATGTCACTTTAATTTTCTCCTCCTTTTCCAATTACAGCAAAGTCTCTATAAACGCACATGTTAAGACCCGAGTTTGTGCATTTATGGAGACTACAGTATTTCTCATGTCACTTTAATTTTCTCCTCCTTTTTCGAATTACAGCAAAGTCTCTATAAATGCACAAGTTCAGTCCCGAGTCTAATTCAAATTACAGTAGAAATTTTTAAGAGTTGAGTATATCAATCAACGTGTATATAAACCTCCGTCGCATTTTACCATACAGATCGCAAAAATTCCCTCGATGAGCCTGAACAAACAATGTTAGCGCCTCCATTACCAACCAGTGCCGCGTTCAAACAATGAAAGACTCTCCAATACCAGTGAAAATGTCTACCGCAAACGTGTCACGCGTGGAGGATTTAGAAAACAGTCCCGAATGGACGAGTCTCGCGAACGAGATCAACGACCTTGAGAAAATATGTCATCTAAACAACCATCGCCATTCGAAAAAACAACTATTCAACTACCCAAATTACGAAAAACGCTCTATGCCTCGTGTCCAAAAGGCGAAATCCGTTTGGATAGAGCCTGGGGAGGACGTAAACAAAAATTTAGAACAAAATCACCCCGATCCTTCAAGGCCTGACCGCGAAACCTACCATTGGAATTGGAAACCGAAAACGGAATTCGAGCGGGCCTATTTCTTCGACGACTACAATAACGAAAGTTGCGAAAACAGTCGAGAAAGACGTTGCAAGTCTCTACCGTATAATGAAACGATTCGAGGGTTCGATCAGAGGCCAGATCAAAGGTCCTCTGAATATCAAAAGGACCAAAGTCCCGTAAATAATGAACTCCGTCAGAGTTATAATGGTGATAAATATGATGACAGAGGACCGAGCAGCAGTGAAACTAGAGAAAGGCTTCATGAAATATTCGAGCGCAACAGGTACCTCAGGAGAAAGTTCTTCGCCATCTTGCCAGACGACAGCGCCACCTATGATGACAGCGCCATCTCGCGAGACGATGACAGCGCCATCTTGCCGGACGACAGCGTCACCTATGGCGCCACCTATGGCGCTGATATCTCCAAAAGCTTGGACAACAAAGCTTCCAATCCAAGCTCTAAATACAATAAATACAATAATGGGTTTGGGAGTACGGAGACGCTCACCAGTCAAAGCAATCAGTCCTCAATCAGTAGCATCAATGATAGGAAGTCGAGAGGCATGGCGAACACCACTCCAGAACTCGTGGAAGAACTCGTAAAGGAACTCGTAGAAGAGGAAAGGTGTCCTGATGAAGTTTTCCAGGAGAATAACTACGTAGAAAGGAAAATGGCGGCAGAAAGGAAAATGGCGACAGAAAGGAAAATGGCGACAGAAAGGGAGGAAAGGTGTCCTGATGAATTTTTCCAGGAGAATAACTACGCAGAAAGGAAAATGGCGGCAGAAAGGAAAATGGCGGCAGAAAGGAAAATGGCGACAGAAAGAAAAATGGCGACAGAAAGGAAAATGGCGACAGAAAGGGAGGAAAGGTGTCCTGATGAATTTTTCCAGGAGAATAACTACGCAGAAAGGAAAATGGCGGCAGAAAGGGAGGAGAATAATTCACAGCCCAGTCTTATTAATATTTCGCAAGTGAATGTTACGAAGGAGTCACTAAACAATCAAAACTCCGATTCGAGGGAAATTATGACTCATCGGAAGTTCCAAGGGTCAACTGTAGATGAGAGTAAACGACACAGTGCTATAAGTACCGAATGCTACGAACAGTCGAATTCCGTGGATGAGATTGAACAGGAAAGAAACTGCAATCGAAAACCCATGAATAAAATTTACTCCGATTGCAGAGTCTCTAATAAACAAATAAAGAGTTTGGAATACATAACCTCGAACATAACCTCAAGCGGTGAAAACGAGACGTCAGGACGAGGCACACAGGACGAGACGTTAAAAAGAAACATGGAATCTAAATCCAATTCTGGTCAACTAAATTCTTACGTGACGACGTCCATCGAGGATGACGAAATCTCATATCATACATCCTCAAGACAAAAAGGACTGGATGTACAATACAATCTCTGCAAATCTTTACCCAATTTATTCCACGCAGAAAGAACATTAAATCCAACCTTAGGAATAAAATTCAGGAATAATCATTTCTCAGGGAATTCGTGTCAGAAATATAGCAGTATATCCGAACTACCAACGAACTATCGCAGCGAGCAAACTGTGGACGAGCATCATCGCAGACACTGCGCCTCTCACGTCGACATTCCGAAGCTCGGAAGCCTCCCAGAGCCGAGAAGCTTCACGCTACGTAGAATAAAAATCGCCAGAGTTCCTCCGCCCATAGATTTATCAAGAGTGAACGAGAGGTACGAAGAGATGGAGGCGATGGAGAGAAGGCAACTGCGCAATTACACGGTCGACGTGTCCTTTCTGCGCAACTATGATTGCCCTTTGCGAGGCCAGCCGACGGTAATACAGGACGAATGCTCCTCGGACGATAATTGCGACTCGTCGAAGTTCAAAGAAAATGATTCTAGCTACAGAAGTGAACGAGACGAGACGATTAAAGCGAAGAGTATTAAAGAAAATCATTCGATACAGGTGAAGAGGTTGGACAGAGATGGAGAGAGAAGTTTGAGAGAAGTTTACCGTGGAGATTTGTCGGTGACGGATGATCTACTATCGCCACGGCTCGTTAATAATTATAGTTCTGTGATGGACCTGCGTTCGAGTGACCACGGAGCGAACCTTCGGGATAATTCAGAGGTTGGATTGGAGTCTTCGGTGGATAGGAACGCTCCTTTGTCCGATCACGTGAATTCGATCAGGGGACTTCCAGCCGGGACCGGAACCACGCTTCCATTGGTCTACGGGCCGATTCCGTACAGTCAGTAAACATGCACATAATTTTCTTGAAATAATTCTCTTCCTGCTATAAATATCCCCGGTGCCGTTAGAATTCTGTTGTGCAACGTTTTCTCCTTTTCCTCTCGCATATTTAGAGATCTGTTGCGTGCTCTTATGATATACATGAATGTATGATGAATTTCGAGGCTGTTGAAGTTTGAGAAAGAGAAGTAATTGGGAAGGAATTATACGTGCTTAAGGGGGGAGTCTGGTCATGTATAAGGGTAATGTATTAGGTAGACTTGAAAGTAATGTCGTTTTTTTTACATTAAATTCAAATAGATTTTTAATAAATTTCTATTTTTAATGAATTTTTGTAATCGCTTTCGTTATCAAAAGCGTTTTGCCATCTAGCATGCAACTTTTCAATGTCAGGTTGATGAAAATACATCAGCTGATAAGTGATGACAAAAATTTTTTAAATTGCAAAAGTGACATTCCTTTCCAGTCCACCTAATATTTTTCTAATGCATATCATTTCCAGATATAATTAATTCTTGTTATTGAATCTTTTTTTATATATAAAGGGACGTTCAAAGAAGAAAATTTGACAGTGTAGATTTAATTTGAATATATACAGGGTGTTCCAAAAATGTTGGAGGTCCTTGAATGAGGTGGTTCGGAAGGTAATTTGAAACAACTTTTTCCTTAGCGAAAATGTTGTCCGAGGCTTTGTTAAGGAGATATTAAGAGAAAACGCCGGACCAATCAGAGCGCGCATATACCGTTGGAGCGGTCGCGTTCATACGCTACCGCGGGCGCTTCACCGGCATACTCGCGTTCTGATTGGTCAGTGTTTTCTCTTAATATCTCGTCAACGAAGCCTCGGACAACATTTTTGCTAAGGAAAAAGTTGTTTCAAATCACCTTCCGGAACCACCTCTTTCAAGGTGTTACAACATTTTTAGAACACCCCGTATATACAGAGTGGAGGTGATTTGAAACAACTTTTTCCTTAGCGAAAATGTTGTCCGAGGCTTTGTTGAGGAGATATTAAGAGAAAACGCCGGACCAATCAGAGCGCGCATATACCGTTGGAGCGGTCGCGTTCATACGCTACCGCGGGCGCTCCACCGGCATACTCGCGTTCTGATTGGTCAGTGTTTTCTCTTAATATCTCGTCAACGAAGCCTCGAACAACATTTCTGCTAAGGAAAAAGTTGTTTCAAATCACCTTCCGGACCACTCCTTTCAAGGTGTTACAACATTTTTAGAACACCCCGTATATACAGAGTGGAGGTGATTTGAAACAACTTTTTCCTTAGCCAAAATGTTGTCCGAGGCTTTGTTAAGAAGATATTAACGAGAAACGCCGGACCAATCAGAGCGCGAGTACGCCGGTGGAGCGCTCGCAGTAGCGTAGGCTACGCGCTGAGCGGCCGCAGTGACGTAGACTGCGCGCTAGGCGCCAGCGCTGTGATTGGTCAGGGTTTTCTATTAATATCTCCTTAACCTTGTCGGTCCTCTGCGCGAGTATACTCGTCAAATTATTTTGTTCTTATCGTGCTCAAGACGAGTTAAAACACATGAGCTTATTGTTAATGAGTTAATGAGTTAATACATTAACTCGTCTTGAACTCTTTTCTATTTAAAAAACACATGCGATTTAACTCGCCTTGAAAAGGTTAACGGTATAACGGTTAACGAATATTTTCCCCAAGGAAAAAGTTATTTCAAACAACCCCCCGAACCACTCCTTTCAAGGACTTCCAACATTTTTTGAACACCCTGTATACTAGTCAAGGTCTAGTACTACTCAAGAACAATCCTCGTTTTTTAAAAATATGTCATCTTGTTTATATATGGGGTCATCTTTGAATATATCGTTATGGAGTTTTCGAGAGACCCTGTATAAGAACAAATACAAGGTGTCCCAAAAATCTATCCAAACGTACATATAAATCATTAGTCTAGTCATGTTATAATAACACAAAACATTCCTTAAAAATAGATAACCAGAACTAATACTCACTGTTCCAGGACTCACTGTCCAGTGTAAACAGTCTGTTAAGTCTACACTTTAATAAAAAAAATCAAACACTCAACTAATACTCATGCAAATGGTACGTCTTTACGAAAAGTGAAGTTTCTGTCATCAAGTGTTTAACAAATCATCAAACTTTCACTTGTTCGTCTCCGTCAAGCATGGATTATTTATTAACCAAATGACTCGTCACATTTGACCTCAAGTTGACGTCGGAATTACATCTGGCGATGTAGTCCGCGTTGTTGCGAATGTGACTTAATAACTACATTTTTTCCGTCAGTTACGTGTTTTTTTTAAATGTATATGCAACGCGACGCGTAGGGTGGGTGTACCATAATCTCGCGCTTGTATTATATTTCCAGCGATCGATAAAGGGATTGCGATGCACTTTGTTGGTTTTACTTTTGTTTCCAGGAGGCGAACGGTTATTGCTACGGCTTTGACATTAGAGGAGGGAAAGGAAGATCATTTTTTATCGATAGAATTAAGTCCCTCGTTTCAGTTATGGTTAACAAGAATTGTTGCAAAATCTTCGTTAACACATTCGCGACTGCTGATATGAATTTACGTCACTTCTAATTCTATTCTTTTCCTTTTATATTATTTATTTATAATGCTCGCATGAACAGCAAGGTCATTAGGAACTACAAATTCTATTCTTGGTTACGAAAAAGTTTTTTATTTCATATACTACATATTTACAACACTGATATTTCAAAACGTATTTTGTAATTTTTGTCTTCGCCCTAACGATATGAATCAGCGATGTCAAGCTTCAGAAATTTAATATTATTATTTACGAAGAAAACAAGCTTTTGTTGAAGAAAATCAATAGATAAATACCGGAGTTATGAACAATTGAGTAAAGGTAGAAAAACTCCAATTTTACTCTGTTTTTGTATTTTTCCGGTATTTATATAGAAAATGTTTATTCAATTCATTCCGTTCGTCTTTATTATTAAATTTCAACATTATATGAGAAGAATAGAAATAATTTTGACCTTAGTTAAGTACCTAAGTTAGTAATTATTTTATTTAGTAAATAGTTTATTCGATTCATTTCGTTCATCTTTATTATTAAATTTCAATATTATATGAGAAAATTAGAAATAATAAGAATGAACGAAATGAATTAAACAAACGTTTTCTACATAAATACGAGAAAAATACAAAAACAGAGTAAAATTGGAATTTTTCTACCTTTACTCAATTGTTCATAACTCCGGTATTTATCCATAGATTTTCTTCAATAAAAGCTTGTTTTCTTCGTAAAAGTGCGATCTATACGTAAACAACAAGAAACTAGACATAATTTGACACTTTCTATTTTTTTATGCCGACGGGAAAAATGTTTGTGTTCTATTTTAGCAGAAATATCGAAATTTCTCCTACATTTTCCCCTATAACACAGAAACTATTGAACCAATTAGAAAACAATATTACAAACAATTATTGGAGATTCGATTACCTTTAACATGGCATCTTGCGCGACCCAATCGGACGTTTTTAACTCGAAATAAAGCCTAAAATGTGAAGTTATCTCAGAAAAAAAATCGAAAAAAAAATTCAAAAATTCATATAAAAAAGACGTATCTATAGACAAATTTTTCATGGCGATTTTCGAGTTTAGCAGACCAAAATATATAAGAAAAAAATTGTGGCATTGAATGTACATTATTTATTTTATTTTGTAAACTAATTATAATTAGTAGGAAATGATATTCGAAAATTTCACTAAGTGCAGAAATTAATTCCGTGCCTTTACGTTTAATTATTTATAACTCCAGTTGAAATAGAAATGTCAACAGACCATTTTGTTACGTTAGAGAACCAACCTTCTACATATGTAGTAATTAAACTGTGTGAAACACATAAATTGAATCGACGTTTGACCTTATAACTACTGATGGAGGGAAGATTAAAAGTTGTACGTTTTTTCTTTATAAATAAATGGTAAGTGCACCTTAAAAAAGCATAGAATTTATTTCTATATCCGATGTATTAAATAACTTTTCCCTACAAAATTTACCACACCTCCAGAGACAGTACAACTTTTACTTGAAATATTTCTCAATATATTTTGTAATTTAAGATTTATAATAGGTATGAAAGAATTGAATTAGAATCATAAAATGGCTGCAACGAAATACATTAGAACATTGATGTTGTACGAATTTCGAATATTGATCCAAAGTTTGATAATTCACGATTCAAGTTTTCAAAACAATGAAACCTCATATTTTCCCTACGATTGATTATCTCAAAGTTAATTGCATTATTTAATATTTCTAAAATCAGAGACACGCGATGAATGTCTCGAAGAAGTGATAGTACAAATAATATTTAAATGTGCACCACTTATAAGCTATTTCTAATGAAAATAAATCCTCAAATTAACAAATTAAGTGCACTTTATTTTTATATGAAAAATAATTAAATATGCATTATTACTCATAGATAATATGTATTCAAAATAAATTGACAAAGCAATGAATTTAAATTCAAATTCTTCGCAATCAAAATATCGATCACGTTATACAGGATAAATGTGGTTCCTCGGTATACTCGAGAAAATTTATGTTAAAAATGGAAAGGGTTCACGCGTTAACCGCTGAGGGCTGAAGTTTACTTTGCAAAAATGTCGGATGAGGCTTCGTTAAGGAGATATTAGGAGAAAACCCCGACCAATCAGAGCGCGCGTAGACCGTTGGAGCGGCCGCGGTAGCGAAGGCTACGCTCTAGACGGCAGCGTCAATGTCCTTCGATGCACGTCGAGTCACTTGTTCGCGTACAAGCGCGGCCGCCAG
>NC_071984.1:636110-636841 GCF_026283585.1 Hylaeus volcanicus | reverse complement strand
TTTTCGCTTAATATCTCCTTAACGAAGCCCCATCCGACATTTTTGCAAAGGAAATTGTTGTTCAGAATCGTCTCAGCTACCCCCCATTTCCGGCTCCTCTCCGACTTTTGGGACACCCTGTATATGCGAAAGGTGGTTATGCTTTATAGATTGTCTAATAATTCATAACTTTTTATAACAAAATTCTTAAATGTATATTTAAAGGACACAAATCTCTATAAAAATATCTAGTTCCATTACAGAAAAACTCTAATTTCTAATTCTAATTCTAATTCTAATTGTAGTTTCTAATTCTAGTTGCTAATTCTAATTCTAATTCTAATTCTAATTCTAATATCTAATTCTAATTCTAATATCTAATTTTAATTCTAATTATAGATTCTAATTCTAATTCTAGTTGCTGATTCTAATTATAGTTTCTAAATTCTAATATCTAATTCTAATTCTAATTGTAGTTGCTGATTCTAATTATAGTTTCTAAATTTTAATTCTAATTCTAATTCTAATTCTAATATCTAATTCTAATATCTAATTCTAATATCTAATTCTAATATCTAATTCCAATATGTAATTCTAATTCTAATGCTAATACCTAATATCTAATTCTAATATCTAATATTTAATTCTAATATCTACTTTTAATTCTAATTCTAATTCTAATAAACAATAATAACAAGCAAAAGTCCTTATTTGTACTATTTTAGAACTGTTATTTTCGGTCACTGCTAAAT
>NC_071984.1:627818-636010 GCF_026283585.1 Hylaeus volcanicus | reverse complement strand
TTTCATGGATAATACAGAAGTTCCTTCTTTTAAATCAATGTATGACATTCGAACGACGATTAGGTTTACGATCCCTGGGCTGCGAGTATCGGAGTACCCGTGACGCAAGCGCGGCGAGCAGTTCCCTCTCGCGTTCACCAAGGCTGCTGGCCAGTAGTTCCATTCGTTTTATCAGTCGCTTCATCTCTGTACATCCCGACGGTACACGCGCGCACGCTTTCGTCGCGTCCAATTTCCCAACAAATTCTTAGAAGCGTTTCCAGCGACGACATGCTCGTACTATCCGCCTATAAAGCAACCAACAAATAAAAATTCGTTTAATTTCGTCCGAGAGTGATACCGTGTTTTTCCGACGGAGACTGTTTTTCTGTTTTCCAAGTTTTCCTTCTCGTCCTTCGCCACCGTCGAGTGCGAAGGGTGCCTTATCGCGGACAGGACACTTTCATAGATTCGAAATTACATAATTGCTTTGAAAGTAGAAGGATAAAAAAAGTGTCGACGTGAATATAGTTTTTAATACGAGACTCGTTTTAAAAAGAAAATTGGAAGACTACATTTGAATATACAGAAGAGCACAGTAAGGATTCGAAGACGTTTTATATCTGCTTTTGTTGTCTAATTAGCATTTTGATTTTTGATTTTCTATTTTTTATTTTATTTTTTGTAGTGTGATTTATTTCTAGTTATTTTTTTATGGTAAATGTTGAGGTTGGTCCGAGGTAGTCAATCTTAGAGTTTCGACTTTTGACCTGTCAGATCGCGTGCACGTATCGTCTTGGATGTAAACAAACAGTGTACAGGCATTTTACTGAGGCCGAAATTTGTAGCAAGTTTAATTTATTAGACAAGTGGATGGGTTTTAATAACAGTTTCTCAGAATTGTTGAATGGAATAGTCCATCGAAGTATGGCTAACAGTGGCGATGAAATTTTAAATTGAGAACGAAATGAACGTCTCCACTGGTTCACTAATAAAATATGTAAATTCAAATGGGAATATTATAAAAATCTCGGATTTAAAGTGTATTTAGATGAATATTAGAACTAACGATGACAATTCGCACTTGTGAGAAAATTACTTTAGGAATATAATTAACTTTAAACTTATTTTAATTAACGTCATTAAAAATTGTAGCGGAAGCATTATTAATAATTAAGTAACTTTAAAATAGAACTTCGACATTGACCAAATTTATTTGTTTGGTAGTTCTAGTGTTAATTGTTTGTTATTTGCAACATGTTAAGCGGTATTTAATGTTAAAAGTACACTTCAGAATTTTTCCTTATTATTATTTATTAGAATTAGACTTAGAATTAAAATTAGAATTGGAATTGGAATTGATATTGGAATTGATATTAGAAACTAGAATTAGAATTAGAAATTAGAATTAGAATTAGAAACTAGAATTAGATATTAGAATTAGAATTTAGAAACTAGAATTAGAATTAGCAACTAGAATTAGAATTAGAAACTAGACTTAGAATTAGAAACTAGACTTAGAATTAGAAACTAGAATTAGAATTAGAAACTAGAATTAGAATTAGAAACTATGTAGAATTAGAATTAGAAACTAGAATTAAAATTAGAATTAGAAATTAGAGTTTTTTTTTCATGGAACTAGATATTATTATAGTGATTTGTGTCCTTTAAATATACATTTAAGAATTTCGTTATAAAAAGTTGTGAATTATTAGACAATCTATAAAGCATAACCATCCTTCGCATATGCGTATGAACGTAGCCATCGCAGTTTCCACTGTAGAGGTGCTTTGGGCGCCTGTAAACTTTAGCCCTCAGCGGTTAACGCGTGAACCCTTTCCATTTTTAACATAAATTTTCTCGAGTATACCGAGGAACCACATTTATCCTGTATAACGTGATCGATATTTTGATTGCGAAGAATTTGAATTTAAATTTATTACTTTGTCAATGTATTTTGAATACATATTATCTATGAGTAATAATGCATATTTAATTATTTTTCATATAAAAATAAAGTGCACTTAATTTGTTAATTTGAGGATTTATTTTCATTAGAAATTGCTTATAAGTGGTGCACATTTAAATATTATTTGTACTATCACTTCTTCGAGACATTCATCGCGTGTCTCTGATTTTAAAAATATTAAATAATGCAATTAACTTTGAGATAATCAATCGTAGGGAAAATATGAGGTTTCATTGTTTTGAAAACTTGAATCGTGAATTATCAAACTTTGGATCAATATTCGAAATTCGTACAACATCAATGTTCTAATGTATTTCGTTGCAGCTATTTTATGATTCTAATTCAGTTCTTTCATACCTATCATAAATCTTAAATTACATAATATATATTGAGAAATATTTCAAGTAAAAGTTGTACTGTCTCTGGAGGTGTGGTAAATTTTGTAGGGAAAAGTTATTTAATACATCGGATATAGAAATAAATTCTATGCTTTTTTAAGGTGGACTTACCATTTATTTGTAAAGAAAAATCGTACAACTTTTAATCTTCCCTCCATCAGTAGTTATAAGGTCAAACGTCGATTCAATTTATGTGTTTCACACGGTTTAATTACTACATATGTAGAAGGTTGGTTCTCTAACGTAACAAAATGGTCTGTTGACATTTCTATTTCAACTGGAGTTATAAATAATTAAACGTAAAGGCACGGAATTAATTTCTGCACTTAGTGAAATTTTCGAATATCATTTCCTACTAATTATAATTAGTTTACAAAATAAACTAAATAATGTACATTCAATGCCACAATTTTTTTCTTATGTATTTTGGTCTGCTAAACTCGAAAATCGCCATGAAAAATTTGTCTATGGATACGTCTTTTTTATATGAATTTTTGAATTTTTTTTTCGATTTTTTTTCTGAGATAACTTCACATTTTAGGCTTTATTTCGAGTTAAAAACGTCCGATTGGGTCGCGCAAGATGCCATGTTAAAGGTAATCGAATCTCCAACAATTGTTTGTAATATTGTTTTCTAATTGGTTCAATAGTTTCTGTGTTATAGGGGAAAATGTAGGAGAAATAAAGATATTTCTGCTAAAATAGAACACAAACATTTTTCCCGTCGGCATAAAAAAATAGAAAGTGTCAAATTATGTCTAGTTTCTTGTTGTTTACATATAGATCGCACTTTTACGAAGAAAATAAGCTTTTATTGAAGAAAATCTATGGATAAATACCGGAGTTATGAACAATTGAGTAAAGGTAGAAAAATTCCAATTTTACTCTGTTTTTGTATTTTTCTCGTATTTATGTAGAAAGCGTTTGTTTAATTCATTTCGTTCATTCTTATTATTTCTAATTTTCTCATATAATATTGAAATTTAATAATAAAGATGAAAGAAATGAATCGAATAAACTATTTACTAAATAAAATAATTATTAACTTAGGTAATTAACTAAGGTCAAAATTATTTCTATTCTTCTCATATAATATTGAAATTTAATAATAAAGATGAACGGAATGAATTGAATAAACATTTTCTATATAAATACCAGAAAAATACAAAAACAGAGTAAAATTGGAGTTTTTCTACCTTTACTCAATTGTTCATAACTCCGGTATTTATCTATTGATTTTCTTCAACAAAAGCTTGTTTTCTTCGTAAAAGTGCGATCTATATGTAAACAACAAGAAACTAGACATAATGTGTCACTTTCTATTTTTGCATGGCGATAGAAGAAATATTCGTGTTCTATTTTAGCCGAAAAGATCAAAGTTTCTCATATATATTGGCTGGTAACACTTAAACTACTGAACCAGTTAAAAAACAATGTCAGAAACAATTGTTGGAGATTTGATTACCTTTAATATGACATCTTGTACGACCCAATCGGACGTTCCTAACTCGAGATATGGCCTACAATCTGAAAGTATCTCAGAAAAAAATCGAAAGAAAATTCAAAAATTCATATAAAAAAAACCTATCCATAGAAATATTTTTCATTGCGTATTTCAAGTTTAGCAGGTCAAAATACATAAGAAAAAAATTCGTGGAATTGAATGCACATTTTGGCTGTAAAATAATTATATATGAAAACCAGTACAATTATATATGTAACATTATAATATAATATTTTATATACAACAATAAATTTATTAATTTGGCAATTTATTTTGAATAGATATTCCTTATAATTGCTATTTTCTTTATAAATAAATGGTAAGTGCACCTTGGAAGAGCATAGAATTTACTTTTACATCCAATGTATTTAATAACTTTTCTCTACAAAATTTACCAGACCTCTAAAAATTGCTTACATTATATATACATATATATATAATAATAAATAACAATATGCCATACGTCTTATACTAAAGATAGGTCCTCGTTAAAACTATTGGTCACTAAATATTGCATAGTAAATATTAACGCAATTAGAGATAAAAAAAATGGCTAGATTGCATCGTTCGTAATAAATAGTAATAATCTTTCATTTTACATAATAATTTTCAGTGTAATAATTTTCAACGATAGTACTTTGAAACAATAAAATACAATACAATTCTTATGACGACGATAATAATTTGTTATTAAAAGTATTACAAAATAAATTTGAACGCAATCGAGAATAGAAAATCGAGAATATTTTCGTCGATTTAAAAACTCTTTTATCCTCGTCGAATTTTCAACGTCGTTCGGAAAAATGTCGGCTCGTTTTCCAGGTGAAGTTTTCCCTACGCAACCGAAGAAGCCGTACATTTCCTGTAGAACGAGCTAAACAATCCACGACCTCGATATAGGTTAAGCCAGCGTTCCTTATCTCCGATCCGATTTTTTCGCATAAAAAGCCGGTCTTCCGGCGTCGGATTTCTGCACGCCCTGATAATTTCTGGAGAATCGAAAATTTATACATGCACGAATACGCACGGGTTACCGTGGATGTGGCGTAGGACAGCGTAGGTCACTTCCGGTCACGAAGGCAAAAGAAGATAATAAATAAATAAATAATTAATTAATTAACGTATCGGTGTTTCGTTTTTTTACTTTCAAAATCGATTTACAATTCTTTTTTCTTTTTTTGGAGATCTACTGGAGTAAGAATACCTTCGACGTGTTTTTCTTATTAAAATATAGGTTAAGTTTCAAAAATACAGGGTGTCCGAAAAGTTTGGATATATAGGAAATTTAAATAAATATCGAGTCAAAACAAATTTATTATTTTTTCTGTTTTTGGAGATCTGTTGGAGTAAGAATACCTTCGACGTATTTTTCTTATTAAAATATAGGTTAAGTTTCAAAAATACAGGGTGTCCAAAAAGTTTGGATACATAGGAAATTTAAATAAATATCGAGTCAAAACAAATTTATTATTTTTTCTGTTTTTGGAGATCTGTTGGAGTAAGAATACCTTCGACGTATTTTTATTATTAAAATATAGGCTACGTTCGAAAAATACGGGGTGTCCAAAAAGTCTTGAACACACAGGAAATTTAAATAAATATCATAAGTGAAATAAATTTATTTAATTTTCTTTATTAAATTTGTGTTGAAATTTTTTACACAACCTGTATTTATATGTGCACTTTCTCAGGAATGTATGTTGTTGACTGTTGTTTATGAAAATTCATATATTTACATACAGGAATGAAAAACAGAAACGAAAATTGAAGTATGCTTTGTTTTATAAATATTGTAATCTACCTCTAAAGAAATTATTTTACTAACAGAAAACAAAACATTTACATGTACATTGATTTACAAAGAAGTATAACATTTTTTAGTCGTCAATTTATCGAAATTTTCATAAATTGATTTATTTACAAAAAAAGTATAACATTGTTAGTCTTCAATTTATTGAAATTTTCATAAATTAATTTCTTTACAAAAAAAAAATATATAAAATTTGTTAATCGTCAATTTATCGAAATTTTCATAAATTGAACACAAGCATCGAAGCCATCTGTAGTTACATCCCTAGAGCAAAATTTTAGTCACCTGCGTGCGCAGCTCGCGTATTTTCGAAATCGATTTTGTCGTAAATGAAAGCACGCGTAGGCAAATTTTATTCTGCCGTTCTCTGCCATTTTGGTTACAATTCAACCCTACCGAATATTACGTCGCTTCTTTTGGAGCACCATGTATAATTAACACATTAATTTCATTTGTAATTTAATTTATAAGCATTTATATATAGTTACATATATATATTTTTTCACATCACTTCAATTTATTTTTAAAATATAAAAGTTATATATATATATATATAAATTTTTTTTTCACATCACTTCAATTTATATTTTAAAAATAATATATATATATAGTTACAAACTTTTATATTTTAAAAATAAATTAAAGTGATGTGAAAAATATAAATCCTTTCGAAATATTGTTGAACGAAATATACCAGAAACGTGAAAACTGAAAAAATCATCTACCAATCAAGGAATTTGAATATTAAAATACATATATTTGATATTTTTCATAATTAAATTAATACGATTCATTAAATATCAAAGAAATTGTACTTCATCTGATGAAAAATAAAATGATGATTATATTAAAATTAATAAAAATTTAATTCATATAAATTGATTATTCAATATTGATATTATGTACTAATTAATAGACAACTCATATTAATCTACTTTCAATATCAATATCAATTGATATCGAAATTATACTTTATGTGGTGAAAAATAAAATGATGATTATATTAAAATAAATAAAAATTTAATTCATATAAATTGATTATTCAATATTGCTATTATGTACTAATTAATAGACAACTCATATTAATCTACTTTCAATATCAATTGATATTATAAAAATTGTCTCCATATTAAAAGTTGTCACGTTTGAAATTTTATTGACACTTTGATAAAATAATGTATAATTTAGTATAAATTTCATTTAACTTGTATATTTAAAATACAATTTTATAATAGTTACTAACTATGAAAATAGAAAGTATATATAAAAATAGTCACGTTCAACAAGTACAACATGCTTAATAATTTGTTTATGTTGCACCAACAATTTTATAACTGTAAAAGTAAAACGTATGATTGTTTACCATTCAGACCCTGAAATCTCACGTTTCGTAAGACAACACCAACGAAATGAGAGACGTGTATCTGCATATCACGTATCGTTATCCCAACTTACCTAGAATGTTGATCTACTTCCACGTGCAATCACGCTAATTATTTAAATGTCACGTAACGAACTTCCTTCTGGCATGAAAGAAACTCGATAAAAAAAGAAGTGCCACAAATAATAACTGAATAGAAAAAAATTGAATTCAATTGATTTTTAAAGGATATTATTTATTTATTTATTTATTTATTCATTTTTTGATTTAGTAATGTTGATTAAGTAATTCAATTGTGACGTTAAAAAAGATTGTACATAAAAATAGAATTAGTATATAACATTAGTATATAAGACAATTTAATTACCTGTTTAACAAAACGTGATTAATGATTAATAAAATTATTACTAAATAGATTGATATAAATAGAATTTATGGCAATTAGTATATAAAAAAATTTAATTATCTGTTTCACAAAACGTGATTAATGATTAATAAAATTAATACTAAAGTGATAATTAATCACATCTTGAGATTATATTAAATGACTTAATTAACAAACAACATAATCAATAACTAAGCTTCTTTTTGGTTTACATATTTTAATCATTTAAGCAATAAAATTCTGTTAGGAACAAATACCAAACAAATGATGCTGCATAATGATACATATGCTGATGATCATGAAATGATGCTGCATAATGATATAATGATGTCTACATATTGCCAGCAATTTAAACGTAAAGTTCATTTAAGAAGATAGGAATGTGAACCTCGAACTCGATTTTTCAAAAATTAATTTTTTTGTATAGAAAACGATAGTATCTCGTTTGTAGGTGATTGTAGTAACAACAGTTTCGTTTGTACCTTTATTAATTAACAATTAAAAAAAAATTAAAAAAATGGTCAGCAACCGGCATTGAGATTTTCGAAATCTGTTTTTCCCTATTCTTTATTATCATTTGTACCCATTTTTGTACCGCACTTCGTTTCGTTCGTACCTCAATAGTTTAAATGTTATAAGCAATTGTTCATAAGCGTAAGAGTGGACATCGTCAATTTTCAATATTTTTAAAATCTGTTTCTTCCCTGTTCTTTAGAATCGTTTGTACCCGTTTATACCGCTTTTCGTTTCGTTCGTACCTCAATAG
>NC_071984.1:624399-627808 GCF_026283585.1 Hylaeus volcanicus | reverse complement strand
CAATTTTCAATATTTTTAAAATCTGTTTTTTCCCTGTTCTTTAGAATCGTTTGTACCCGTTTGTACCGCATTTCGTTTCGTTTGTATCTCAATCGTTTAAATTTTATAAGCAATTGTTTATACGGTTGAATTATAAAATTTAAACTATTAAGGTTCAAACGAAACGAAAAGCGGTACAAACGGGAAAAAACGATTCTAAAGAATAGGGAAAAAACAGATTTTAAAAATATTGAAAATTGACGAACTCCTCTCTTACGCGTATAAACAATTGCTTGTAAAATTTAAACTATTGAGATTCAAACGAAACGAAAAGCGGTACAAACGGGTACAAACGATTCTGAAGAATGGGGAAAAAACAGATTTTTAAAATATTGAAAATTGACGATTTCCACTCTTACGCGTATAAACAATTGCTTGTACAATTTAAACTATTGAGATACAAACGAAACGAAAAGCAGTACAAACAATTACAAACGATTCTAAAGAATAGGGAAAAAACAGATTTCAGAAATCTCAATGTCGGTTGCTGACAATTTTTTTAATTTTTTTTTAATTATTAATTAATAAAGGTACAAACGAAACTGTTGTTACTACAATCACCTACAAACGAGTTACTATCATTTTCTACACAAAAAAATTAATTTTTGAAAAATCGAGTTCGAGGTTCACATAAGTTAAAACTGTAATATAATTACATATAATTTTTGTACATAAATATAACAGTAGTTATAGTATTAATAGCAGTTGAAATAGTACTTTGTGTTTTCAAAGCCGGGAAGCGATAAATCAACAGCGACCAAGATACGGAAGATATTGATTAGCGAACCGCGTCACGAACAATGAAACGACGCTCGTAATTTATGCGTTAATATCATTTGTCATTATGATACGCGCATAGGAATAACTGGGATGGACATTTCATTAGGGGCGACGTACATTTCGTATCGATACTAATCAAGAACCGATATCGGTGCTCCAAAACTCCATTAGGCTAGCATTGGCGCCGCATATGAATGAAAGCTTCGAATTGAATTTAGACGTTTCCACTTGTAGACATATCTAAAGAATAGTTTTCTTTATCTCTTTCTAAAAAACTGACGTTAATCCTTTGGAAAACGTTATCGTTATTAAAATTGTCAAGGTTGAAGAATTTTTAATATTTTTATCAAAGCAAATCGATCTTTCAATTCAGCTCCTATTTCAGCTTCTTCAATTTTAAATTATTAATTTTTTAAATCTATTTAAAGATTATGTTAAGCAGCGATTATACATTTTGCGAACGCTAAAAATATGTAATACATATGCTACATGCCACTGCGAAAAATACAATGAGAAATTAAATATTTACATTATTAAATTAATATATTAAATTATTTGTTTACATAATTTTATTTTATTTTTTAACGATGATATATAGCGTTGATAACAATATTAGAAAGTTTATATAATGGTAATCTTACGAAATTCGTTTGAAAGATATAATATTACTTCATATGACGATTGGTAAAAAATTAAAGATACTTAAGGGGCATAACAAGGCAAATCGGACGGTTTAAAAATTTTTTATTTATTTTCTTAATTTTTTGGTATTTTTTAGTACCCCTCAAGAGAAGCTTCCTGGTAAATTTTGGGATTCTTTTGATCACTGGTTCAAAAAATATCGAATTTTCAAAAAAACCACTTTTTTTTTGTTTTATGCTCATAACTTTCTTAATAATGGTCGAGTTCAAGTTTCTATGTTTTCAAAATTATTGTTTCTAGATGGCCTTTACAGAAAGAAATAAAAAAAAAATGTTTAAAGCGTTTTTAATCGAGATTTTTGAATTTTAAGTATTTAATCGTGTTTATAAAATTGTGTGTACCCTTCGATTTTCTTAAAGATTTTCTATTTTACAGTTTTGAAAAAAAACAATTGAATTTCGACCATTATTAAGAAAGTTATGAGCATTAAACCAACAAAATAGCGGTTTTATTTTTTGAAAATTCGATATTTTTAAAATTTTTTTAAGTGATACAAAAAATCTCAAAATTTAACAGGAAGTCTCTTTTGAGAGGTACTAAAAAATACCGGAGAATTAAGAAAATAAAAAAAAAGTTTTTTTAACTCTCCGATTTGGCGTGGATTGCCCCCTAAAAATATCAAATTTTATTTCAAATTTAATGTAAATAGAATCATTTGTACTACATGATTTATATTAGACATCCAAATGCAATTTATTACCATGACAGATTTCCTAGTTTTGTATTGAATATTTAGAAAATTATCTCATCAAAGAAAAAACAGCTGGTATTAATTATATAATAATACATGTCGCCGCAAATTTTTAAATTGCATGAGTGTAAATCATATTTAAATATATTCAAAAGCACTTCTAAATTCTAATTACTAATTCACTTAATGGTTAGTATGAACAGCATTAAACGTAACAAAATTAAATGTAACTGTACATTACGTCTGTAATTAACTCCATGCATCTTGCAGTTACAATGGATTATAAAACCCATTGTAATTTTTCATAACAATGACATATGTATGTATACGGAAAATACATGTTCTCGACGTGAAAAATGTTGCTATAAATATACGATCACGCCTTGGGATCGTGTTTCACTAACTATAACATTATGAAAATGTCGCGTAAACATACGTGTGTCTGCGAACACTTGTTTCCTGACTTGGCAAACTTCTGACATTGCACTTTGACTGATGCAAAATTGTTTCGTAAATATTATACCTATGCTCGATGAATAAATTTATGTGTATGGTGTGTATAAAATTTTATTTATTAATATAAGGAAAATATCACAGGAAATATATGCAATTATACATAGTATGGATAGAAGAAAACTAATTTCGTAGTCCAGAAATCTCTGGAACTCAATTTTCTGAATAAATTCATCTAGGAATTTTTGATTTAGGGAAGACCAGTTGCTATAATGTATGAGGTATTCATTGTAAAGGATTTTGTAGTGTTATTATGTATTGTATATTATATCTATAATGTATAGTTATTATACAAGGTGGTTCACATAATTTGTGCACCTTTATAATTTCCAAAATATGGGTTGCACGGAAAAATATTACACACAAGAGTTACTTGGATTAGAAGGATACAGTATACAGGGTGTTCATAAAATGTTGGAGGTCCTTGAAAAGGATGGTTCGGGAGTTGATTTGAAACAACTTTTTCCTTAGCGAAAATGTTCTCCGAGGCTTCGTTAGGGCGATATGAAGGGAAAACGCCGGACCAATCAGAGCGCGCGTATACCATTAGAGGGCGGTCGCCTAGCGCGTGACCCACGCCTATCGCGGGCGCTCCACTGGCATCCTCGCGCTCTGATTGGTCCGAGGTTTTCTGTTAATATCTCCTCAACGAAGCCTCGAACAACATTTTCGCTAAGGAAAAAG
>NC_071984.1:619266-624389 GCF_026283585.1 Hylaeus volcanicus | reverse complement strand
ACAGAGTGGAGGTAATTTGAAACAACTTTTTCCTTAGCGAAAATGTTCTCCGAGGCTTCGGTAAGGAGATATGAAGGGAAAACCCCGGACCAATCAGAGCCTGCAGTAGGCGTGCGCTACGCGCTAGGCGACCGCCCTCCGCCGGCATCCTCGCGCTCTGATTGGTCCGGGGTTTTCTGTTAATATCTCCTCGACGAAGCCTCGGACAACATTTTCGCTAAGGAAAAAGTTGTTTCAAATCACCTCCCGAACCATCCCCTTTAAGGACCTCCGACATTTTTTGCACACCCTGTATACTGTATCCTTCTAATCCAAGTAACTCTTGTGTGTAATATTTTTTCGTGCAACCCATATTTTGGAAATTATAAGGTTGCACAAGTTGCGTGAACCACCCTGTATAATAATGATACATTATAGATATAATGTATAGTTTCTCTCCAACATACTTCAAGATCATTAAACATATATAATAAATTTGTACATAACAAAGCATCGAGTCCTATTAGATACCAATTTTGAATATTTGATCATCGATTTGCAAGGAACTTTTATTCCACAAGAAATTTTTATTTTATTTTTATTCCAAATGCTGATAATAATAATAATAATAATAATAATAATAATAATAATAATAAGTCTAATAGTAAGTCAGGGAACAGGCTTTGGCGGACATTTTCTTTCGTAACATTTTCTTCCACCAGTCGTTTCAGAGTTCATATAGATCGAGTCATAAGAAATATAACGTTGAGAAGAGGAGAATGTACTCGGGGAACGCCGAGATAAAAGAATCGAACGATATCGGCGATCATGTGAGCATAATAACGGAGTTTCTCTGTCGCAGAATCACCGAGGCGTTATGTGGAGGGCGAGGTGACGATTCACTATCGTTCACCAGTACGTACAGAGGCGAAGGAGCCATTAAGTGAGGAAGAACTCGCACGTCGAAGCGCAGAGAACATGCGACGCGTTTATCAAGAGGAACGTCGTCGCAAGTATCTTCAGGAACTTCATGACATCGATTCGCGACGTCACACTGACAACTTCATGTAAGTTTCAGAAATGATTAAAAGATTTTAATGTCAGGCGTAGAAATTAATTCTTTGCTTTTCTAAAATAAACTTAGCATTTAATTATTAATAGAAACGATGTAACTTCTAATTTTCCTTCAGCAACACATTCCAAGAGAAGATATATACAATAGTTGCAAAATTAAATATATTATAAAATGAGATTTTGGATTATAATCTTAGCGAGTTATTCGCAAATAAAAATGTGAATAACGCGTTATTCTCATTTTTATTCGTGAATTTATTCATATTCATATTCACAAGTCCGCGTGATGTGAATTTATTCATATTCATATTTATGAATATGGACACCTCCATCTCTGCATACAATAGATGCAGTACCAAATACATTATAAAATGATATTTTGGGTTATAATCTTTGATATATAAATTTATATACAAAAGGAACATGAAATGGGATACATAAGCTTCATCTGAATTTTACAAAATAACCAACGATCACTTATTGTGCAATTTTGTGACCTTGGAATGACGTTGGTTTAAAAATTGCATTATGACTCAGATACTTTCACTTAGTAAACTAGTAGGTTTTATAACAACAGCAACAAGCGACAGTTATATAAATGAGCATTCATAATGTTCATGTTCATCTATTTCCATCTAGTTCGTCGAGTCAAGACCATGTTTTCATTTAACACCGAAGTTATATAGCATAGTAGGTTCCTGAATTCGTCGCAATATTATCTACAAAACTGTCACTCATTAAAGATCTATGTAGGGTTTCATTTTAAAAAAAAAATCATGGGCCCTTCAATTAAACCACATTTTTTTACTATTTTTCATATTGCAATTTCGTGACGATTAAATACTAGTTGTCTCTTGTTCGAAACATTTTTTTTCTCGGCTCTTTCCAGAGGTGTAGCAATTGGGGGGCAAGTGGGGGTACCAAATGGCGCAAAATAGTTTTGATATTCCCACGAAGTCAAATTGTACAAGGATAGTGCTCTATTTTTGAATAAGAAACTATTAGAAAAATCAAATTATACAGGGTGTCCCAAAAATGTTGGAGGACCTTGAAAGAGGTGGTTCGGGAGGTGATTTGAAACAACTTTTTCCTTAGCGAAAATGTTGTCCGAGGCTTTGTTAAGAAGATATTAACGAAAAACACTGACCAATCAGAGCGCGAGTATGCCAATGGAGCGCGCTTTGATTGGTCAGTGTTTTTCGTTAATATCTCCTTAACAAAGCCTCGGACAACATTTTCGCTAAGGAAAAAGTTGTTTCAAATCACCTCCACTCTGTATATACAGGGTGTCCCAAAAATGTTGTAACACCTTGAATGGGGTGGTTCGGCAGGTGATTTGAAACAACTTTTTCCTTAGTGAAAATGTTGTCCGAGGCTTCGTTAAGGAGATATTAACAAAAAACCCCGGACCAATCAGAGCCTGCAGTAGGCGTGCGCTACGCGCTAGGCGACCGCCCTCCGCCGGCATCCTCGCGCTCTGATTGGTTCGGGGTTTTCTCTTAATATTTCCTTAACGAAGCCTCGGACAACATTTTCGCTAAGGAAAAAGTTGTTTCAAATCACCTCCCGAACCACTCCTTTCAAGGACTTCCAACATTTTTGGGGCACCCTGTATGTCTCACACAAGCCGTAAAACTTGTTCATAAAGAATAATGGATATTTGCATACTCAAAAACATAAAACAGAGAATCACTATCACGTTTGCAGGAATAATTTACAAATAATTAATTAACATTAATTAATCCCACAATATTATCTGTATTATCAAATTTATTGAAATGCCCCCGGGCGCCAAATTACCCGTGCTACGCCCCTGGCTTTTTCCAACTCTTCAAAAAATCGTAGAGACTGATTCGTTTCAAAAAAATAAGCTTACACAGACCAAAAATTAACACGTTTATTATTATTCTCATATATAACCATAAAATACAGAAATATTCGCCAACATTGTATAGTGTTAGGAAATATATCGACAACGGCTTGGATCGTCGATTGTTTTTTATTGTTCCTTATGCGTTTTATGCGTACGATCGCGGCAATAGTCGAAGTTCATTTATATGTACATATATATATCTTTACGTAAATAAATACTTTATACAGTGCAAACCGCGCGTGAACAGTTCAGTTATACCATACACACGAACTAAATTTGATATATAGCTTCATTTTCATTTTCTTTACTAAAACTTTTGTTTATTCCAGACCATCGCAGAAGTCGCCGATCCCTTTGAACCGTTACGACGACTTCGTGGACGACCTGAGCCACAGAAGTAGATCGCAGGAGCAAACGCCGGAACCACGGCTGGTAGCGAGAGCGCTTTACAACTTTATCGGTCAATCCTCGCGGGAATTGAACTTCCGTCGCGGTGACATAATATTTGTCCGTCGCCAGGTGGACAAGAACTGGTACGAGGGGGAACACAATGCTATGATCGGACTGTTTCCATCGAATTACGTCGAGGTAATACCTGATAGCAGAGTATTGGTGTTGTTAGTACTCCTTCTGTCTTTACGTACGTACAGTGAGTCACAAAATTATTGAAGAAACAGAAAGAAATACACAGAAAGAAACAGGGATATGAACGATAAAAGAAGTAGTAAAAGATCTTTCGAGGTCTTTAGGAAATATAATATTTAATGTACGAATTTGTGAAACTATGGAAAAAGCAATGATAATATTTATAAGAATTGTACGGGAATATTTGTTATATAGTTAGCAAAAAGTTATAAGTATACCGCCTTAATCATCAGACTTAAATCTAGTTGGAATGGATAAAAGAAAATATGGAACACATTTAATTATAGTAAGATAAATTGTTGGATGGAATAATACACAAGATTATTTAAAAGAGATAATAAAACCAATGGCAATGAGACTTTTCGAAATAGTAAAACAAGGAGATGGAGTAAATACTCTCTAGAAGAAAGTGAAGTAACACTGCGTTATGGTTGGCAAGGGAATAGCCTTCTAACATCGAATTTGACAAAAAAGTTTCTTTTTTCTCTAATTTTTCTATCATTTTCTATAATTAGTATTTTATTTATAAAAATATACCACCAAATATACACCACTTTGTTATGTTACAGATTTTACCATACGATGGCATGAGAACAACACCAAAGAAACCTTACGAAGGTCAAGCAAGAGCTAAATTCAACTTCGTCGCTCAGACCAATCTCGAACTTTCATTGGCCAAAGGTAACTACTTTATCTATCCATCTATGATAACAACTAAATTCCTGAAATACTAACGTCGTTACAAAGCTATCAATCTATAGTATTAATGTTTGAATAATCCATATACAACTCTGACAATTTCTTTCAGGAGAGTTCGTTGTCCTGACAAGGAGAGTGGATGAGAACTGGTATGAGGGACGTATTGGAAATCGAAAAGGAATATTCCCTATCTCTTACGTCGAAGTCATTACAGAACCTGGACACAGATCAGGTATAGTATTTTCACTATTGATACACTTACTTCTAATTCTAGACTCTAATAAAATTCTTTGCATGTCACGATGACAACATTTCTTAAAATAATTTTCTATTTGTTGATCATACGTAGTTCATCTATTTATATTTGCTATAAATGTAATAAATCTGTATTAATTACAGAAACACCAGTTCAAAATAAACCAGTTGCCGCTCCAGCCGCGCACAGTCTCCTAGCAAACGGATCAGCTGGGGGAAAAATGAGCATGGGACATCATCACTACATGCCGTCCATACCAGTCAATATAAACACAACTCAGCCCCACTTCAATTCACTGGTTAGTGAAAGAATTTCTACAAAGAATTTCTATTATGTGCGATGTGGTATCCCTTAAACGCTTCATACGCGATACAATCTATTGTACAACAAGTTATACAACACGTTGTACAATTTGTTGTACAACACGTTGTACGACGCGTTGAAATCATTTTTGTCTTTTCTTGATTACCCAAAATCCTTTTAATTGATGCATCAACCCTTTGCACTCAAATGCTTCCTCTGAGGGATCGTTGTAAATCTCGCAAATTTTATTAGCGATTAAGATAAAGTTGAGCACGTAAAATATACAAAAAATAT